>NW_010109551.1:0-20784 GCF_000699245.1 Pterocles gutturalis
TTTTAAAAAATAATATATATATGTATAATAGCTTGTCTTGCTGCAGAGATAAGAAAGTCACAGATGCAGTGCTATGTGAATCTAGAACAAGAGACACTTCCCTTTGTGTGCCTTGATGGAAGAAAATTCAAGTGTAGTTATGCTTCTGGTACCAACACAGACCCACTGCAGCTGGCTATCAACACCATCTCCTGCTCATTTGAGGAGATGCTCTACATATTTAAAGCCTGCAAATAATTGTATATTTGATAACAGGCTGTTAGGAACAACATGCAATATTCTTCTTTTTTCAGTAGCTTCAGTTTGTAAGAAGTCACTGAAGTGGCGAGTCCCCACACTTTCACATTGAAGCCAGTTTCAGATGATCATTGGCAGAAATGGCAGTTTTATTTTAAAACCTCCCGTGATCTGATCTCAGGATCTATTTGGATCTTCAGTCCCCATGGCAATAGCTTCTCAGATCCTGGAAATAACAATGTGTGCAGCTATTTTGACTGAGTAAACCAGACACCACACACGCGTAAGGCTAAGCATATGGGTGCATACTTGCAGGGAGAGACTTTTGTTTCGGTCTTGAAAGTAAATAGCTATTTTCCAAGTGCATGTAGAGATCTGCTCTGCTTGGTCAGATGTGTCAAGTGAGGCAGTGCTATTTTTATGTTGTCACTTTTTAAAACAGGCCTGCATTCATCCTTTTGAATGGCTTTCTTATGATACCTGATGTGGTTCATGTGCACCAGGAACCCACGAAGCATCACTCTTCCCAGCAAAATACCACTGAAATGGTGCCACGGAAGAGGAGAGGTCAGAAAATAGACCCTAAGCTCGTTTCGTATATTCATGTGTTCCCACTTTGGACTGGAGCTGTTAATCAAAATGGGAAGCCTTGTGAGTTGTTTTGGTTAAGAATAGGAACTTGTTTTCATCTTTGATGCTGCCTTAGGTATTTGACAATAATGTACGATGAAGGAAGAATCAACTACACAGGCAGTTTCTTTGCTCACAGCTCTCTGCCTCTCTGACAGATTGATTTGTCCTGTGAGGGTGCTCCAGCAGGGCTGTGCCTGGATGGATCTCTTCCTGCAGGCCAGCAGGTATCACATGGACCTCGTCTCCTGGTTGCCCAGCTCTGCATTATTCCTGGAGCCTGCCTGGCATGTGATTCCAATGCAGGAGTGCCAGGGGCTGGCAGTCCCTGGATCCTGCGGGAAGACAGGCACTGTTTGCTGTCGGCACTTGCCTCCTGGTTGGCCCTCAGCTGCCCACAGCCTCCCCCAGATTGTTGTGCAGATGTTGAGACAGCTGGACCTGTGCAAAGATTTTTTCACAAGGTCTCTAGCTGGTGACTCCAGAGGTAATAGCTGCTTTTTGGGAAAGAAAAAATAATAAAAGGAGAGAAACAGAAGGGAAAGGAAAACTCACCCCCGTGGCCAGATGGGAGGAGAAGGAACAGGAGGTCCCCAGAGGAGTGTCCTCCTCTGGGCATCCTCTCTAGTGGCATGGGTGCTCTCCCTGCAGACAAATTTCCCATAGTAACTATATATATTTTTCTTTTTTTTTCCAACCCACTCAACCAACCTGTTGGTTGTTCCTGCTTACAAAGCTGTTAGTGCTGATGGGAGCACACGCTGATGGGGCCACACACTGATGGGGCACACTGCTGGTTTGTGAAGCTTTGGGTCCCCTAATGTAAGCTGAGAGCAAGAGCCCAGGAATAGGAAGAGAGGTGGGAAAAGGTGGTGATTCTCATGCAAGTGGCCATCACTTCTCATAGGAGACCATCATGACAGGGCTTACAAGGTGCAAGGTCATGAGAATAAGACAAAAAAACCATGGCTTGACAAGGGAAAACCACCACCCAGGGGCTTGAGAGAACCCAGCAGTGTGGCGGAGTGAGACACAAGGCAGCATGGAGGCTTCAGAGCTGCAGACAGGAGACTTTAATGTCACACAGGTTGAGGCACTTCAGACTCTGCATGACAGAGCAAACCCGGGGCATGGCTGAGAAGTACACACAGAGCCGGGAGCTGGGAAACACTCCCAGTCAGAGCTGTACAGCTCTAAATTGTCTCTTTTTATTATCGCAACCAGCAGAGCGGGTGACGACAGCCACTGGCTACAATGGCCTCTCACCAGCTGCGAGCGAGCTTGCTTCAGTGCAAGTGTCTTCAGCTCCTTGCTTGGCTCTTGTAGGCTGGCTGGCACAAGGGCACTCTTATGTGTCCCCATGGGACTCAGACAAGGCAACCAGGCCTCCACTGCTCACTGGCCAGGACAGGGCAATGCCAGGTGCCATACTGGACTTGCCAGGGTCTTGCTGGAGGAGATTGGGGTGTATCACCTCCAAGCTCAGCATGGGGAGTCTGGCTGCAGCCCTGGGGGCACTGCTGCACCCGACTGCACCCGACTGCCATCCCTGTGCCTGGCATCCACCGACAAATGCTGTTATCCCAGGGCAGGGACATCTGACCCACTGGTGAAATGGACTCGCCAACTGCTGTTTTCCAGCAGTGGGCATTGAGCTAAGCCAGTCCTGAGGTTGGCTTTGTCTTCAAGGTGAGCCTGGGAGGGATTTTTCAGCTTTTCTTCATCAGTGCAAGGAGAAGGAAAAAGTAAGGGGCAAGGCAGGGGAAGAAAAAGTCAAGGGAAGAAAAAGTCAAGGCAAGGCAAGAAAAGGGCAAGGCAAGGAAAGGCGAAAGAAAAGAGGCCAAGGCAAGGCAAGAAAAAGGCAAGGTAAGGGGAAGGCAAGGCAAGACAAGAGAAAAAGGAGGCAAAGGCAAGAAAAGGCAGGAAAATAACAGGCAAGGCAAGAGGTGAGAATGGGAGGGGAGAGGAAAGAAGGGAAGGGAAGGGAAGGGAAGGGGAAAAGAAAACTAATAAGGAGCGCTGTAGTTCATACTTCACTGCTTGTCTCAATCTGCAGTGAATTTAAAGTGCAACCTCAAACAGTATGAGTGTTGGCAACGCTCTATCTAAGCCGAAGCATGATGATGACAACATAACACGAATAAAAAATGTGACTGTGGAGTAATTGAGAAGGGAGGGAGCTTTTTGTAAGCATTTGTTTGCAGATAGTTTTATGATGATTCGACACAGTTGATGTAAAATCTGGCTGAGTTGAACTGGGTGCCAGCCAGCCCAGTGTGGCTACTAAAACTCAGCTGAAATTGATATTTTATACCAGTATATTTAGGTGAGATGAGGGGTGCTTTCTTTTGGGGTGGCACCCCCGTGCCAGCCGAGCTGAGGGCTGGTTCTGCTCCTCGAAGGCCCCCAACACAAGCCAGCATGGGCAGTTGTCAGACTGGTGGTGAGCCAGCTCAGAGAACTGATCCAGGAGAAAAAGAGAAAAAGGGAGAGAGGGTTTGTTTTGGTGTGTTGTTTTTTTTTTTTTTTTTTCTTTTTTTTTTTTTTTTTCCCCAGGCTATTTTTCCTTCATTCAGCCAGCTACTCAGCAAGAGACCACCAGGGCCTCCCAGAAGCCCTCCAGCAAACCTGCAGCAACGGGACTCATTATTTCCCCTGCTGCCAAGGTAAATACAAGCAGGGAGGAAAAACAACAGCAGTAAACCCCAAAACCCTGTGAGACTTCATCCACTTTGAAAAATGATAGCAATAGGGGCCCCCATTTGGAGGGACTCCTGGGTGGGTACCCTTCAGAGGCTCCCTCAGCAGACCCAGGTGCCTCTTGCCCCTTGGCAGGAGTGCTGCTCGCTTTATGAAATGCTGACCTGCAGTCCCCCTCTGCTCTGCACATCGCCAGGTCCCTTGTCAGCACTCAGCAAGCTGGTATTAAAACAAGAGGGAGGCCAAGTAAAGGAGAAACCGAAACTCATCCTCACAGCTGAGGGGAATTCCTTCTCTGGCAGAAAATTGGTGCCAGCTCTGATAAACTTCCCACCAGATTTCTGTCCTTCCAGGTAGTAAGTGAGAGTTCAGATAATTATGTCAGTGCTACAGATGTTATTTTTTAAAAAAAATGTTGCATAGAGCATACTTGGTGAATGCCTGGCATTGCTCTATCAGTGTAAAAGGAATAGAGCTTCCTTGTATTTGAAGAGATAACAGTGCTCCAGGCTACAAAAGATAACTGTGCTTTTGGATTTAAGCTTACAGCCGTGACAGCAGTGCAGGGGGTCTCTCTGCTTCAAATACGCTCAGGCTACATTGACTGATGGCTGTTATATCTGAAACCTCATAGGTTGCTATGGGGAAAGTGCCAGAATAAACAACGCTGCTTACTATGGAGGCTGAAAAGACTGAGATGCAGTTAGATAGAAATACTTTGTTTGATAGTTAATATGTTTGGGGTTTTGTTCAGACTCTTGATGGCTGCTGGTGCTGGTTTGCTAATAAGTACAGTTCCATTTCTGAGTGGTACTGGGAATATACATTGGGGTCCTGAAGCTGGAGGGGAAATTCTTGTGGATTATGAGGAGGGAAGAAGGCCACTCATTCTTCGCCTTCCCTTTACATTTAACTTTTACATTTAACATCTAAGGCAGAAATTGTAAGATTGTTTCATTAGAAACCCATATTGGTAGGGAGTGAAATACTATTCCATTTTGTAAATCCAGTAGAAATGCAATTCAGGAAGACAAATGCAGCCATTAAAACTTCACATCTTAGATATATTTGACCAATATACACATGTTATTTGGAGCTGTAGTTTTTTGAAGTTACTTGTAGCATTAAAACAGCAATAAATCCCACATTTTTGTTCATTCCCCAAAAGGATGCCAAGAAGTGAAACAATGAATTAGAGGGCAGATGCCTTTCATCAGCTCTCCTTAATTGCTGCCCAGGTTGCAATTCTGGCAGATTTGCAGGAGACCTCTGCAAAGGCCAGTTACAGTGATGAAAGATGCCACGGTGGTGGGCATGTGAAACAGCAGCACCAACAACCTGAATAACTGAAGGTCCAAACCAGTCTATTACAGCAGTGACTTCCCAAGGTGTCAGCCCTGTCCACAGCTCAAGGAATTGGCTTTTTAACCCACCTGTGAGAAGCCAAAAACCAGGGAAAGGACCCAGAGCAGATGCCTGCTGCTAACAAAGCGGGAGCCACAGGTCGGATTGCTTAAGACCTAGACTGGCTGCCACCTTTTCTTTCCTACATACCCTTCAAAATAATGGGTAATGCTGCCCTATGAGTTTTAACTACAGTTTGTCTCTGAAGGCGTGGCATCTGCTCTGCTCCATGACCTGGCCTCTGCTTGGTGGCACCAGGGACCCTTCTTTGTCAACTTGGCAGACCCCACGTGCTCACCATTCTCAGCTACGGTATTTTGTGTGCGGCATTTAGCAAAGCTCATACCCTGGTCCTACAAATCTCTTCTTGAGCAGCAGGGAGCCCACACAGGGGAGAGCAAAGAACCCAGTTAAGGCTTGAGTAATTAGTTTTCCAAACATTATCTTTCATCTTTAGATTTAGCAGGCACAAGTTCTGTAAAGAGCACTGGTGGCCACTTTTGCTGCACTTGTGTTTCTTCCTGGCAAGTTTGGCTGGTGTGCTTTTTCTGGACCACTTTGATGGACTCACATAGCAGGTTTCCCCAGGAATTACTTTGTCACTGCAGGACTATTGCTTTTCCCTTGCCTTCCCTTCCTTTCTCCAACCTGTCCTTGAAAGGATGGGGTTATATGTAAGAAACCACATGCTATGGCATGATCTCAACTCGCCTTACCCAGATCAGAAGCAGATTTAAGCCAAATCAGAAAAGCATCCCCTCTGCTTTTGGTATTGATTTAAACTGGGGAGAAAGTAGGAAGATTAAAGATTGAATTGCCTCCTTTAGCCAGCACACACCAGCCTGCCTGAGCAACAAGCGTGGGTGATACAAAGCTGTGCCCATCACCTTCAGCCTCTTAACAGAGATGCACATACTCTGGGGCCAAAGACTTTTTAAATATCCTTGACTCAATGGAGAAGCACATATAAACGATGAAATTATTGGCCATGAATCACGTATTCATTATTTTAAGGAGAAGACAGTGTCCTTGGAAATTGCTGAGGGATGCAAGCCACCCTCTTAAAATCATTCACGGCTCTTGGCGCAATGCAGGATGAAAAGGTTAAATGAGCAGCAACACTTGTTGAATTATATGCCAAAGCAGTTTCGCAACAGCATGACAGTTCAGTGTATGGAGTGTCTCCTGGTGATGGACACAGCAAACTGCTGACAATGTTGGATTTTAGGTGAGCTTACAAGGAAGATACTGAAGCACAAGGGTTGTTTCTGGTGCACAGTGAACACCAGTGTGTCTGGGAAAGAAAGTAGGGAAGAGCTACTGCATTTTTGTACCTCTTCTGGGTCAAATAAAAAAAGAAGTTATAAAAAAACCACACAGTTTTACCATATTTTGAGTTTTATGCCCCTAAAAATATCCCAGAATCCAGTAACTACATGCTATCTCTTATCTTCAGTAAACTGAGAACTTGTGATTTACCCAAGATAAAAGGATCTTCTTCGGGTTTCCACACTGCTGTAGATTAACATCTTTCCTCAGATACTGCCCTAAAAAGCATTACCTCCTCCTCTGAAGTTTTCTCCCCATGAGCAGCAGGACCTCTGCCCAGGCAGAGGCTCCAGCCGCGCAGCTCCGGGCAGGACATGGACCATGGAGCCCATCCCAGATCTCCAGCAAAGTCACTCTCCTGTGGGAAGGGGGGCCATGGCCCAGGCTGTATCTCTGCCTGCATGTATCTGGCACCCACCCAGATAAACCTATGAGCTCAGAGTTGTGTAATGTGTTTCCTTGATAGATCATCCTATAAAATCACCAAGGGATCCTGAGGCAACCTGACACCTGTAATCGTCTGGAGGAGCAGATATTGCTTTGGAAGGCAACTTGGCAGAGGAGGGCAGGGTATTTTTCCCCCCACATTTTTCCTTTCTGCGTGGTCATGGCAGGTTATTTGACGATTGTTTAAACTGGCTAGAGAGCAATTTTTTCTCTTTTTAAAAAAATGAAGTTTAAGTGAAAGAAAACTGTAAGATCTTAAGGCTGTGGGGTAGAAAGAAGGAGGAGAGGGCAGGGCTGTATAAAATCACGTTCTGTCTGAGCAAGTCACAGGGATTTAACTGCTTACGTCCCCATTAGGCTTGTGCTGCAGAAGGCGAGACCGGTTTAAGCTGGAAGAGGGTCTCTGCAGCCTCTGCCATCGCAGGGACCCTGGAGTACCTCCTGCCCGGATGATGCTTACAGAGGTTGTCTGGTGTGTGGTGGGGTGGCAGCTACCACCCCACACTGCCCTGTTTGTTCCCATGACCAGTCCCCCCATCCCTTCCCATTCAGTTATTTGGATGCAATAGAGCATTGCACCCTGGAGCCCCAAGGATTTATGATGCTGTCTGTCCTCTCCAGCGTGTTGGGAACAAGGGCTGACCCTCTGGATTGGCCAGTTTTGGGCCAGCCTGGTGGCCTGGAATGTGTCACATTCTATGTGAGGTGACACGTGCCTGTCCCCAAAGGGCACTGCTGTGGCCCACTGCAAAGGGAGACGATGGGGAGAGCTCAAGTCTTATGGGAAAACACGGATACCCTGAGCTGATGTGCTGGGTCACGCCAGGACACAAGACACAAGGTCAGGTGAGTTCTGATGGGTTTGTACAGGTATAAGGAGCATCGCCACAGTGTGTAGGGCTATGGATTTCACAGCAAGAGCCAGAGCCAGCTGGCCCCGAGCAAGACATTGGGACGTGGAATGGCAGGTTGTTGTGGTTTTGTGTGGTGGGTTTGTCTGGTAGCAGGGAGGGGCCACAGTAAGGCTCCTGTAAGTAGCTGCTAAAGGTTTTCCTGGACTCCAGCTCTGCTGGCAGCAAGGGAGGGGCTGCAGTGGCAGCCCCTGTAAGTGACTTGCAAGAGTTCCCCTAGATCCAAGTCTGCTCTGGCAGCAAGGGAGAGGCTACAGTGGTGGCTCCTGTAAGTGACTCCTAAGGGTTCACCCCCACCCCTGGCTCCAAGGGTTTAGTAACTGAGGGGGTGTGGAGTCAGGGAAGGAGTACCACCGATCTAGCCCCTGTGAGAAATGACTGGAAGTTTCCCCAGCTTCAGGCTGGACCCACCCCAGGCCACGGTTGAACCAACAGGCACCTCTGCGAATGACATATTTAAGAGGGGGCACAGAAGATGGGCATTGGCGCGGCCCCGGACAGAGCCTGACTTGGGCGGACCCGCCTGGCTGCCCAGCCGCCTGCTCGGCTTCTGCGAACAGACCTGCCGTAGCCCAAGCCTCTGCCATGGCTTGCCCAAGAGTCACGTATTTTCTCTCCATTTTCCTGGGAGCTGATGAAGACCTGCGGTGGAGAGAGGAGCAAGATTTTGAGGGAGACAGCCACACAGACACTCAGTCAGAGATATGAAAGGGAATGCTCTCAGCCTTTCCCCTGCAGTGTGGTGAAGATTCATGGGGAAGCACAGTTTGTCCCTTGGTGCAGCCCATGAGAAGGTGCAGCCGTGGAGGACCCCATGTAGGAATTATGGAGAAGCCCACGCCGGAGCTGGACAGTTGTCAGGGGACTGTGGCCCCATGTGGAAAAGGAATCACGACGGAGCAGTTTTGAGAAGGACTCTCCCGTGAGAAGGGACTCGACGCTGCAGCCAGGAAAGACTGTGAGGAGCCCTCCCCTGAGGAGGAAGGAGCGGTGGACTGACTGCACCCCCCCTTCCCTGCGCCACCCCTCCCCGGCACTGAGGGGGAGAAGGTACAGAACAGAGCCTTTGGGCTTTGGGAAGAAGGGAGGGGTGGGGGAGAAGTGCCTTTCTAAGATGTAGTTTCTCTCTCTCAGTCTCTTGCTTCTTGTTGTAAATAGTTAATAAATTTAATTGGGGGCTTTTTTGTATTCTTAATGAGTCGTGTTGGTTTCTTGCCCGTGACCCTAAGTGGTGAGTGAAACCCTCCCTGTCCCTGCCTCAGCCCACCAGGTGTTTAACAAAGGACTGTCCCTGTGGCCTTTCTAAACCACAACACAGGTTAATCCCTTACAGGAGCTGGGATTGCACAAGTAATTCAGGAAGCTGAAAGCTGAACTCAGGTGGCATCATTTGTGCCAAAGAAACCATAGTCAGCCCTCGCTTCAGCAACACCTCATCACAGTGCTTGTTTCATCTGAGGAAGAAAAATCTCTTCAAGCCTGGATAAGCTAACATCAATCAATCAGCAGTGGGGTGTTTGATCTAAAGCCTATTTGCTGTTTTACTTTGAATAATTTAAAATAACTACCTAGGAAGTTATTTGTATCTTTTTACGTCCTAATTGCAGAACACAGTACTTTCATGCTGATGGATTTGTAACTTAATCTGTTAGTTAATTCTTTCTCAATATTGACATTCCAAGAAGCAAAACAAATATCAAGACAAAAAGCAAAAAGGCTGAGTGAAGAATATTTACACTGTCATTTGCCTTATGTTACTCTTTGCATAGCCATCACCATAGTTATTATTATGTGTACTATGATTAATCATTAGCTGTGCAATGCCCATCTTCAGGAACGCCCTGAGCTTCTTCCTCAGGCTTCCCTTCCACAACTGATACGTCCTGGGGAGTTAATTGCTGTGAAATTCAGCTACAGATGATGCATAGAGGTGTCAGAAAATATTGAAATGAACTTAAAAATTTGCAAGGGATAAAAATTAGCAAATGAGGAGTGGGCAAATCAACATTCAGTGAAGATAAGGCACTTTTGTTAGTATTTATTGTGGCTTTCCCCTTCTGGAGGAAGTACAAAATTACGACGTTGTTGTTAATATGTCTGTGTGCTTCAGAAAACAGTAATTGCAAAATGCCGCTATTTTGGTTCTTACTTTTTCCTCTCTCACTCTCTATTTAGGGATTTTGTCTGCCTGTTTAGCAGCCTTAGGACAGGAAGGCTGGGTTAGCACAGCTGGCTGTGCTCTCAAGGCTCAAACTGAAGGTAAAACCCCTCCTTAGATACCTGGGTTTATTTCTAATTGTCACGACTCAGCATTTTTGCTGATTTAACATAGGTGAGCACATCTGGCCAGCTGCCATGCTGCCCACAATCCCAAGTCCCTTCAGGGCCCCATAGCACTCAGTGGTTGTTTTGCAGTGGAAGGTACTTTTTGGGGTGCACCAGACCAAAGTCCGGCTCCAGAGAAGGATTTAGTGGCTGCAGTTAACTCAGCCCACAGCTCCCAAGCCTAAATCCAGAGTTGTTAACCTCTAACTCCTGCCCAAGCTGCTGCTGAAACTTGGAGGGGGTTCAGACTTGGGGACATGGCACCAGTGCACCTCATGTTTAGAAAGCAGAAGCAGCAAGAGCTAGAGATCTGCAACCCTGCTGAGCCCACCCTGGAGGATCAGGAGCACAGAGATTTGGGTGATGATGATTCATCCTTCTGAGTGAAGCTTCTTCCCCCACTGAACGTGGTCCTCCTCCTCTTTTGGTCAGATCTGGGCTACCACAAGGTTACCCTAATCTGCAGGGGAACAGCTTCAGTGTGTTCCCTGCCTCAATATGGTGTTTGGATACCAGGCGGAGGAAGCCCTTTGGGATCCCTCAGGCACAGGTAGGATGCAGACCATCTTGTCCCCATGCTGGGGCAGCCTCCAGGCACAAGTGGGTAGCATAAACTGAGGAAGCACCTTCTCCCCTCACATAAGGGACATGATCTAAAGCAAAGTCCTGGGCCTGCAATTGCTAAAGGTCTCCCCACTCATCACATCAAAGCTTCTCTGAGACCCCCTCTCCATTCTCGTCTGCAGTATGTGAACCACAAGCATCCGCCTCTGGGCTCAGGCTTCTCTTCTCCAATATGTGGGAAAAGCTTAGTCTGAAAAACATCTTATTTGAGCTAAAAACGGTGACTCAAGTACATTGCATAGCCATAATATATCTTTATAAATGTAAATATAGTTTGGAAGTATAGATTTGTGCTTGTTATTATATATAGTACAGTTATATAGCATCAGCCTTCTTCTCAGGAAAAATCCAAAACACAGCCTCACACTAGTTACTATGAAGAAAGTTAACTCTGTCCAAGCTAAAACCAGGATGATGTTTCATACATCAATCTTCTATGTGTATATATAGATTTATATAACCTACAATTTTTGTTTATGTAGAGACATTATATGTGAAATATGTATTCATTTATGTTATATTTTGTATTTCAATTGTGATTGGAAAGGCTTTGACAGTGTGGAGAGTGTATCTTTGAAGCATAGTGTGCAGAAAGGCAAAACACAACCCACCTCCAATCAGTTTAGTCCACCCTGAAGGATGCTGCAAATTTCTCCTGAAAAAGTTGTTTTGAAGTTTCAATAGGAGAGATGCAGAAGTTTTGTGGAAGCCAACAGAGCCAGCTTTCTATAGGATGGAGAGTCTGCATGTCCATCTGGTGGGGTGGCCCGGGCACTAGATGTGCCCAGCCCGTGCTGGGAGGCACAGACATTCATGAAAGAGGAGAAAGGGTGAGAGAACACGCTGAGAGAGCTTTAAGCGTGCTGGGGCTTGGGCAGGAATGGGATTCCTGGTACTGCAACCCACCAGACACAGGATGCTGCAAGCATGGAGGGCATCACAGAGATGCCACAAGGAGGGTGGCTGTGCAAGGTTCTGGGGCTGCTTGGAGATGACTAGGCTGCTCGGAGATGACTAGGCTGCTCCCCCTAACGTTTGGGAAGGTAGATTCCCCCTCAGTCAGGTGAATGCTCCCAAAGCAACTAAAAGAGGTTAGTTTTGTTCTGAATCAGAACAGAGGGGAAAAAAAAAAGTAAAACCTGGAAATATTTGTGACAAACGCTATCTTTTTTACAAGGGAGAGGGGGAATCAACCCAAAGTGATTCCTTCCTTGCGGGAAGCATGCGGTGGTGGTGCCTGTGCAAGGGGCAAACTCTGGCCTTGGCAGTGCATCCCTGTCCCGCTTGACTGCAGACCTCACATGGGAGCTGCCTGGGCAGAGCGCGGCTGGGAATGGCCAGATCTGGCCCCGGAGAGCCCGCCTGAGCTGGGCTGCTGTTAGCAGAGGGAACTCATCTGGCTGGGACTGAGGAAGAGAGCCCGTGGCTGTTGAGCCATCTGCGAGGTTCCTGACTGTCATGCAGAAACTTGTCTGTACAGAGCTGTTTAGGAGAGCTCTGCCATGCTTGGAATTATCTTCCCTATCAGTGAGTTCTCAGGTGTATGTATATCCCTGTGCCTTCCCCTGAACAAGCTCTCAATACAGAAATTGCAAAGCTAAAGAGATCCTCTGCAATTAGGGGAGAAGACATCTCTCTTTCAGCTAACATGAGAAAAAGAGCCGAATGAAACCATGCATTGTTAATACGCTTCGGCTTAGTCACTGGGGAGGGTAATAAACAAGGCAGACTTGGTTGGGATAAAAAAAGCATCAAGTATGGCAAGATTATGAAACAATAGGTACTGATAGAGAGGCAGCCCGGAGCCAGCCACAGAGCAGAAGCTTTACTGAATGCCTGGGATTGAATGAATCCTAATGATAATCACGGGCTACATGGCAATCGTTTAAATAACGTGCCTCCTGCTTCCTCCCAGCCGGGCAGAATGAGTCCGTACATGTTAATTGCTTCATTTTGAAGAGAAAGCTCATCTCTGTGCAACAATATTATATATTTATTTTTTTCTGTTTATTTACTCTGCCCTTCTTCAAGCCTTTTGCTGTCTATAAAGGCATCTGCTGCTGTCATTTTGTGTTTCGAACGAAGGTGTTTGCATCCAAGCTCTGAAGCCATTACAGGGAATTTCGCAAGGAAAAATGGAAAGGACTGATTGCTGCCCAAGATGAGCCAGATTTCAGGAGGGAAGAGGAGTTGGTGAGCCAGTCTACACATCAGAGGTAAGAACCCTGGCACTGCAACTCCTCTGAACTTTGTGAAGGGTTCGGGCAGGCTGCAGCTTGACCCCTTCAAGTGTCCCTCTCCTTTCCGAGCAAAAACAGATGTAAAGACTCGAAGCACACCCAAGAATGTATCACTTCAAATTAACATTGAGCGCGTTCGCTGGGCATGCACGCTGGAGATGCTGACATGCTTAAAATAGGTTTATCAGAGAGCAACCATGATAATAATAATAGTCAACTGAGGTTTTAGCAAGATTCCTCACTGATTTCGCTGCTGAAGCAGAAGTGTGCTCTGCCACGCACCTGCACTATCATCATACCAGCGGGAGCAGGAGCAGAGGCAGCAGCACCTTTCTGGACATCTGTAGACAGACTTCTTGGTGCTGCTGCTAGGCTTAAATCCTGGGTCTCCTCTCCCTGCCTCTGTTCAGTTCGTCCCGAGAGCCTTTCTCAAAGGGTGATTGAGCCATTATTGCTGCAAATTTTTTGTCATGTCTTTAATGGCCAAAAAGGAATGGGGAAGTCAATCCCAGCTGCTTTTGCACACAGTAGTTTATAGGTGCAAATTAGCATCTGCTAAATTGCATTTCCTCTCCTGTGGCCTTTGGTCCCATCTGACTGTGAGTCTGTCCTCTCCTGCAGGCTGCTACATTAGCTCATTTAATTTGCAGAGGTTTTTAAAAAGGTTTTTATGGGGCTCATATTAAAAAGTGGTTGCGAAGGTCACCCTGTCCTGAAACAGCCTATTCCCCAGAACACTTGATACTCAAACTTATCACTTAATTTGGATGTTTCACCTTTCACCAAAGTTTGCTGATTAAAATGCTGCTACCACACTGTGGGATATTTATGAAGGGGTTACCATGACTGGAAAAATTAATTAGAATATACTGTAAAAAACCAGGAATGCTTCTTGCAAATGCAAATAGTGTTGCTAGAAGCTATTTTCCCAGGTCACCTATCTGAAAGCAGACAGGATTGCTGTTTGTTTCCTGCAATTCAAAAATTAATAGCTTTTCTCCATCATCAACATCATTAATGACATTAGAAATCAGATTTCAGCAGCAATGTATTCAAGTGGCACCACGGATCCATACACAAAACAATTTATGACTATTGAATATTATTTAGAATAATGCCTTTATGCATGGTAGGGCATGCTGCTGTGCCCCCACAAGGAGATGCAGCAGAGGGAGGTGTGCACAGGAGGAGCAGTACTTGGGGAATGGATGAAGCTGGGGCCTTAAGCGATTTGGCTGCTGCAGCCTCATGTAGTAGCAAAGTGCTGGAGAGGGAGCAAGTCCCTGCTCACTGCTGTCGCTTGCCATCCCCTTGTGAAGCTGACAGGAGGACCTGTACTTCCAGCTAACTCCCAGGCTGGCCTCTGTCTGCACCACAGGAGAAAGGCTCGGTATCATTGTACAGGCAATTCCTGAGGAGGGGAGAAGGACCATTCTCTATGTTGGGTCCAGAAAATCATTACAAAGATTAGCACCTTCCTAGCTACAGGACTGCAGGTGCTCCACAGAGCTGGATCCTCCCTTATCCCACACAGCCTCAGTGTTCAGACTGTGCTGGAAAAAAATATAATCACTTTTGGTTCAAAGTTTTAATAAGTTTTTAGCTACAACTAATGAATGTCTTTAAAAGGATGCAATTGTGCCTGCATTTAAGTCCCTCTTTTTTTGCGTGGTTTTTGGGTTGTTTTCACTTATGCGTTGAAAAACACAGGTGCTTGTCAGTGAAGGAGAGATGGTTCTATGTGGCTTACAAGACAGATGGATGCATTACATGTCCTACCACAGTCCTTCCACAAATCTGCAAGACAGGCAGCTTGCCCCTGCTCCTTTTCGAGATGAAGATGTGGCATACAGCTAGGCTTCTTGGAACTGGAATTAGGAACATTTTACTTTCTCAAAAGATTGAAAAGGAAAATGCCTTCAATTGTAAGACCTTGCTCCATCAAAACACATTAGAATAGGAATTACCAAAAATAACAAAAGCTATCTCTGCTGCAGATTGACAGCCTAGAATTAGTCTGAAATATGTGGCTCTGCAAAACAGTTCCCAGATTGCACTGCTGCTCCTGACAGACACTCAGGCCCCGTTCAAACACAAAAGTTGTTTCACTTTCATTCTTCTGGTACTGTATAATCCCCACGCCTCTTTCTCTTCTCGCCAAGCTTGGAAGCAGATATTCCAGCCAAAAAGTATTAGCATTGTATCTTATGTATACCAAAAAGGAGGAAATATATTATTAGGGCAAAGTACACATGCATGCCACCCTGAATTACACCTCTGTAGGCATTTTAGAGGAAAACCCTTCTCCCAAACCCTGTAGCCTTTTTCTTGAACAGCAGAAAAGCAGTGTACAGGCTGGGCTTTAGGCTTCTGTCTAGGAAAAAAAAAAAAATTTTTTTTTTCTTTCCTCATTCCCTTGAGAGCCAACGGAACTGCTGATCACAGTTTTTCCCCAGTGTTTCACAGCTGGATCTGTTCCTCATCTGGACCGCTCATGAGACTTTATGAAGCCTAGTGCCAGCACAAGGAAGAGGATGAGCATAGACACCCTCATTGGTGCCAATATGTAGACTTTTAAGTCAATTATGTGAATATGTCTTGAGTCTTTCCAAAGACCCTGAAATTACTGCACAAGTGCTATACGCCCTTGCCTGTTTTTCAGGAACAGAGATTGAAACATTTATTCCCTCTGCCACTATCTAATACCTTTTTCCAAAGACTCCCTTGGGAACGGGCTGCAGACTGAGTGGTGCTTTCTGGAAAGCTGCATGGGTCACAGCTGACAGCTACTGCTTTGGGGTGGAAATGCTGTGGTGATGCCTCTTCAACGTTGCCGGCACTACTTATTTATTTATACTTTGGCTCTGCACTCACAGTTTTTGGCCAGGACATGGATAACCAGGCTCTTCCGCAGCTTGCAGAGTTCCAAAGCACCTACCTCCAGGACAATCCATTAACCACAAGGCTCCTCCTCTGGAGGAGTAGGTCACTTCATGTCTCAGATCTTGTGCTGAGAAATGTTTTGTGATTTGCACTACAGAACTGCTGGATAATTACAGAGCATTCAGGAAAGCATCGTCACAGGTCTGCAGTCTGCTGTGGTCTTCTCTACAGATCCACTTTTGGACACTGTATTTATGGCTCCCGTTGGACAGTGTATTGGCTGCTGCATACTGGGCTGAGCAGACTTTCGGCTTCCCCAAATACAGACATTTTATTTTTTAAAAAGTGTCTTCTTCGTGGCATTTAAAAGAGCATGGGGTGACTACTGGTAGTTAAAAGAAAGAGTCAGCGCAATTGAAGATGCCCTGAGCCACTTTCAGGCATCATGTCCTAAGCAAGAACCACAGATGCTCTCTGGGCTATAGGTATAATGAGTGGACAAGTGTGTGCTGAATCCTGTCCCACTGGTGACCTGGTAGGAGGGCTTTGCAGGATTTACATGCTGCCATAAATGTAAACAAGACAATGAATATGTTTTAACTTTTGCAGGCAATTCAACACTGCAGGCTAAGAGCAACTCAACAAATACACCTTACCCCTAGTCAAGGGAGCAGCACTCCCTGACACTCTGGGTGCATTTCCCAACTTGGGAAATGGGAAAATACAGTCTTCTTGTGAATTGTTTGCTACTGACTCCAGCTGGCATCAGCCAGCCATTGCCTTATGGCACCATCCAGATTCATTGTGCAATTAATGCTTCTTTGCGATACATTTTAGGCCATTTTAAAGTTAATTTTTAGTGCCTGAATGTTATGCCATGCACGGCATTGCTTTCAGGACTTTGTGTACTGCTGCAATATACAGAATATGTAACAGACTGGGAGAGAGCACAGATAAAGCTTGCTGAAAAAAAGCACCTTTTTCAAACTCGCACAGACTAAAAATAAAAACCTTGCTAAACTTCTTATTAAAACCGAGGTGGGTGTCAGTCTCTTTTCCCAAGTGATAGTATGAGGGGAAATGGCCTCAAGTTGTGCCAGGGGGAGGTTTAGATTGGATACTGTGAAAAATTTCTTCACCAAAAGGGTTATCAAGCATTGGAACAGGCTGCCCAGGGAAGTGGTTGAGTCACCATCCCTGCAGGTATTTAAAAGGCATGTAGATGTGGCACTTAATGCCATGGTTTAGTGGTGGACTTGGCAGTGGTAGGTTAATGTCTGGACTTGATAATCTTAAAGGTCTTTTCCAACCTACATGCTTCTATGATTCTATTCTAACCAATGGGCTTGATGAGACATACTGAACAGAAACTGTGTCTAGACTTTTTATTGATTACTGATTTACATTGCTGTCTAAATGCAGTTTTCATGGAATCAGAATACATCATGTGCTTCATAACGCAGCCATGGCATGCCTGGATTTAGGTAACCACATTTCTAGAGCAAGCTGTCCTCATTTTAACCTGACGTGACTGGAAACATGCGTGTGGCACTGGGCAGGGAAGCCCACACTGGGCAAGAGGCTAGCTGTACCCAGATCAGGGTTTTGTTTTCAGCCTTCTTGCAGGCCAGCTTTGACTCCTCATGTTTGTTCTTTAGGTGCCATCCTGCTCGTAGCTCTGCTCAGTTATTGCTATAGTAGCATCTTTGTATATGGTCAAAGCAGTTTTGCTGAGAAATCAGGACTTGTGCTTATTCACCTTCTCAGAGGATAAGGAAACCAGGACCAGGTGAAAGCAGTGGGACTAGGAAGGACATCAAGCTAACTAGAAGAATGTATTAGCTGTATTTTCGGGAGAACGTGGACACAAAGAAGTAGAGCCTGGCTGCAGGCCAGCGTGACTTTGCACAAAGACAAGATCATGCAGGCCAAAGGGAGGAACTAGGCAGCGACCGCTGCAGTGTAACTTACTCTAAGTGCAAAATTACTCCAGGCTTTAGGAGGAGTCCAAGCCACAGAGCAATTCACCAGTCAGGCTAACGCCAGCAACTGCAGACCCTTCTACGTCAATGCAACAGGGTTTGCACTAGTATAAATCATGCGCCTTGCTACATTCAGAGACAGGAAACAAGGAAGGAAGAGAAACAAAGAGCAGAAACAGAGATGGCTCTAAAAGGGAACTTACTTTCTTACAGAGCAATCCTGAAAGCAACAATAAGGTACCAAACAATAAAGCACAGCTAAACAGTTCATTGCTACGCGAGGTCACAGCCTACCTTCCCCCACAACCACCCTCAGTGGGAGGCTCATTGTGGAGTGACGGATGTGGAGCCACACTGACAGCCCAACCTGGGGGCTCTGGCCGTTTCCCCAGGATGGATCTGACATCTCCGGCTCTTAGGATGAAGACAAAGGCTGAGGGAACAGAAATATTATGATTCCCATTCTACAGATGAGAACGAATAGCAGCAGCATTAAGGCTATCTGCACAACAGGACAGCTTTATCAGTACCGGAATAACAGCGTGCTATCCTGCAAAGCATGTCTAGCGAGGACAGAGATATTTCAGTAAAACTGGATTTTTTTAATTTCTTCTTTTAACAGAGTAACACCCTCCTGAACGCAGTGAGCAGCAATGCAGCTACAAGTAATGTTTTTGACACCTTAACACTCACTAGACCAGAAGCTGCTTCCCGCTTGCACGGCTGTGTTAGCTCTTCCCTCTCCTCACTAACAGAGCTGGCTTGGTTCACCTGATTTAAACTTTCTGTGTGACCTGGGACAAAATACTTAGGCTAGACCCCTACCAGAGCCCTGCTGGAGTGGGCAAGGTGTGCTTTCCCACCAGTTACCATCGCTGACTCTTCCCTTCCCACCCACCAGGACAGCAGCAGCAGCAAAGGCAGCCAATGCAGAGGATTTTGGTTTTGCCCTCACTGTTTGGTCCAGCTCTGGCTCCTGTCCCTGGAGCCCCAACTTTCAATGTGCCCTTGCTACTGAGAAGCCTCCAAGCAGCTCGGTTTTCTTCCTTATCCCAACCAGCATGGCTCTGCAAGGAAACACTTCAGCAATACGTGGAGTTACACTGGTAAAAAGGCCATCTGTCACTACTGCTCACTGCATTTGAGAAAATTATTCAAGCAGCATCAGCAGAGCTCTTTTGCCACGTGACATGCGTCTCCCGTGGGGGGTTTAGCCGACAAGATTATGTTGACCATTGCTTTTTAAGGAGGGACAAGGTTTCCCAGAATTTGGGAACTGTCAGCCTGCGACACATAAATGGTTGGCATGTCACTTGTTTTAATACTAGTGGGTAAATGGTCCTTTAGAGCAGATGAAGAAAAGATGAATTAGATGAGAAGCGAGGAAGCAGGCTATGAGCAGCCTAATCCTCCCCTAAAGAAATCTCTGGCAAAATACAAATTCTTAAGGTAATTAGATGGCCCTCCCTTCACTGTAGCGTCTGAAGGTGTGTTCACACCCCCTACTCAGGGAGCTTAATATAGAAGTCATAACTACTACATTCAGATTAGTCATGAGTGATTCAGATGGCTCAGACTTGATTCCTCAGACAATGGAGAGATGACATTGTGACAGGCGTTAGGGTACAAGCAGTCTGAACATGGCCCCAGCTGCCTCATACTCCCTAGATCCATTGTCCTGACACCCCCTCCCACCAAAGCGGGAAGCACTATTTCCATCGTACGTTCAGGAAAAGATGACTTTTTCTGGAGCATGCTACCAACTTATATGAAACAAGCCGCTTCCACCAGCTTATCTAAATTTTGCCATAGTTTACTTTGGCCAGGAGCTGCCCTTTTTCCACACAAAATCCTCACTGAACTACTGAAATCATTATCCAGTGTAATACTTTTTCACTTATGAAAAAGTCATAAGCCATCTTATACTGAGTACAGATATTTTAAGGCAAAAGGGAATTTAGATTTCTCAACAATGGGGATTTTAACATGTAGTGCTTGCCAATACAATAAGCACATCCAAGAAATATGGCTCAAGACTTCATGTTTCTTGAAGCTAGGAACAGTCTTGTCTGCTAAATGTGCCAGAGTTTTCCATGGATGTGACTTGGCTTCTATTTTTGCTCTCCCTATATTATCCTGAATTATATTGCAGGCACAGTGCAACCTAAATACATATACAAAAAGATATAATTTTTTTTTCTTGACATGTTCTGGAATAAGGGAAAAGTTACATTAGTTTTATTTATGCACTTCTATTCACACTGAATTTCTGGCATTTTAGCAGATGACTCCCCACAAAAATGTTCTTTCAATCTCATTTAATCCCCAGCCCACCTCTCCAGACTGCAGCAAAGGAAATTCCAGTGTCTAAGCAACTATTCCTCTTCCCTGGAAGTGTCAGACGTTCGGACCATGTGGGGAGATAAAGAGCTCTTCTGCTGACTCATCTTGGCAGCCAGATCAGGTGGGCTTCCTTAGTTCCAACACAGGGCTAGAAAAGGGGCTAGGAAAAGCTAAAATGTCTGGTTGGGGAAAAAAAAAAAAAATTAAAGGCTCTCAAATAAGCCAGGAAAGAATTGGTCCTACCAACTGTTTGTTCTTGCATATAATCATCATTCAAGCCACCAAGATTTGCCCCAGGAGAGATCTTACATAAGCACTCAGGAAAAGCAAAGGTCTGCCACTGCACATCTGAGAACTCTCCCTGGCCCCTTGACCTTTTGTCTAGAAAGCCATATCCAAGATCACAGAACCACAGAATCATTAGGGTTGGAAAAGACCTCAAGGATCATCAAGTCCAACCGTCAACCCACACCACCTAACTCACTAAACCATGTCCCTAAGCACCACATCTACATGTTTCTTGAACCCCTCCAGGGATGGTGACTCCACCACTTCCCTGGCCAGCCTGTTCCAATGCCTGATCACTCTTTCAGTGAAGAATTTTTTTCTAATATCTAGCCTAAACCTCCCCTGGCGCAACTTGAGGCTGTTTCCTCTTGTCCTATCACTTGTTACTTTAGAGAAGAGGCCAGCACCTAATTCACTACACACTCCTTTCAGGTAGTTGTA
>NW_010109552.1:0-2396 GCF_000699245.1 Pterocles gutturalis
GCCTTCCAGCCGCCAAGGGACCGGTGTCGCCTCTCTGGGAGGTGTGTGGATCCTTCCAGGTCGTCTGGAGAAGTCGTTGGTTCAAGCAAGACATAACCGTGGGACTGGAGGTGCAGTGGGGGCGGATTTTCAGTCCCCGCTTTCCTTTGGACCGCCTTGTAGAGGAGGTGGAGGTGCCTTCTGTGCAGCTGTTGTCAGACAGTGCTTTTCCAGGCGGGATGGGATGTATAGGCGTCTTATGTATTGGCTGTGAGTGTGTTGGAGGGGAGTGGCGAATGTCAGAGTCATGTAGTCTGTCATGGGACACCTGGCTTGGGTAGTAGGCCCTCAAGATACCTGGCGCTCTGCTTCTGTGTATGAAGCTAGGCTTCTGCCTTCCATCCTCTGAAATACGTGCCTTTAGAGTACAACAGGTAGTGTATGTTCCCTTCCTTTGTTGTTATAAACCACTGAAGTTAATTTTTAAGTTGTTTATCACTATCTTGGTGTCTTTTTAAACAAATGTAGTGTGCTATACATCAGCAGAAGACCACAACCCTTCTTCCTCTTCTCCCACTCTGTGCTTCCTCCCGTATCTTGCGTTCATCCAACTGTAGTTCTGCTCTGATTACTTTTCTCCACATCAGTTCTGCTGACTGGGCAAAAGGCATTCCACCAGGTCCATTTTCTCTATTAAGTTAGTGCTTTTGTTTTTTCCTTCTCAATAACAATTGGGTTCTTGTTTGAATTATTGATGTTCCTGACTCTGTCATCACAAGTTTCCATTAACATACATTTAGACTTCAGTTTTTAAATGTGATGCCTGGTCCATTAAAAAAAACCTTCTGATAGCATTTTTTAATAGTGTCCATTGTTGGCTTCCCATAAGTCTATTACATATCTTAAAATACTTGTATTTTAAAATATTGCACATTTTAATAACCTTCAGATACGTCAGACTGGCTGCTTTTTCTTTGACTTGAATAGTTATTCCCAAACTGTGAAGTCATGGTAAGTGGTGCTGAGACTGGAATCAACTATCTTTTCTATGAAGAAAATTAGGGCTGTCTTGGTGCAAGAGTTCTGGGAGCAATTAATATAAAAAAAAGGAACCTTTCCTGTTAAAAATGTCAAGATGATCTAAAGATAAAATTAAAATCTGTGTGTCATTTTCTGTGGGATTTTTTTTTTTTTGTGTTGATTATTTCTTCCTTTAGATTTTAAAGCTTTATTTCTCCTTAAATCTTATTAGTGGATTTCGTTTTGCTGCAGTCAGTTTCTCTTTCCTCTGGGCTTTTTTGTACTAAGTGTAGGTATTACATCTGCCAGTACTTGTCATAATAATTTCTGAGTCTACTTCAATAAAGTTTGCTTTCATTTTCAGTTAAGTTTTGTTTGCACTACTAACTTTGCAAGAGTTCCAGGGTGCAGACTATTCTGTCCTTTGCCTTCATCACATTTAGATTACGTGGCTGAGTTTTCTTCTAAGTTATTTTGTTCTGTTTTCCACTCTTATACTCTCTTTTTCTTAAATATCCAAAAAATATAGTGATTAAACCCATAGCCCTGGTGTTTACTTCGGACATTTATAATTGCTATATTTAAATCTTGTGTTTTCCCTTCTTTCTAGAGAGAGATTTCAGTGGAACAGCAGATTGAATGACTGCTTGTCTTCATATTTTGGTGATGGATAAATTCCAGGAGCATACAAGTGACTCTTTCCTGGTCTGAGAAATTTAAGCGTAAAGACATGTTTATGTAGGAAACCGAAAGCAGCATAGCAAAAGGTACGCAACTGAATCATGAAGTGTATTTGCTCAGTGGTTTCTATGTGTATGGTACTAATCTACATAGCATAAAATAGAAATGACAGATTCCCTGTAAATACTTAATGGACCTAATAATTGTCTGGTATTTCATCTGAGAACCCTGCCATACAAACACAAATATGCTGTCTCTAGGCATATCAGGGATAAGAAGGTCATTAGAAGCAGTCAACATGGCTTCACCAAGGGGTTCACCCATGCTTGACCAACCTGATAGCCTTTTATGAGGACATTACCAGGTGGATAGACGATAGTAAAGCAGTAGATGTGGTCTATCTCGATTTCAGTAAAGCATTTGACACCGTCTCCCACAGTATCCTCGCAGCTAAACTGAGGAAGTGCGATCTGGATGATCGGGTAGTGAGATGGATTGTGAACTGGCTGGAGAAAAGAAGCCAGAGAGTTGTGGTGAATGGGATGGAGTCTAGTTGGAGGCCTGTAACTAGTGGAGTCCCCTGGGGTTCGGTATTGGGACCAGTGCTGTTCAATATATTCATCAACGACTTGGATGAGGGAGTAGAGTGCACCCTCAGCAAGTTTGCTGATGGCACGAAACTGGGAGGAGTGGCTGACACGCCAGAAGGCTGTGCT
>NW_010109553.1:0-19736 GCF_000699245.1 Pterocles gutturalis
TATATATATGGATTAGTACAATATGGCCCTGATATGACTTCAGGTTTTATGATTATGATTGATAATAATGGTAAATGATAGTACTGTCATTAATACTTGCAGAAAATTGAAACGCACTGATTGAATTCAACTTGGTTATTTTAGCTTACATTTGTCCCATATCATCTAATAACTCATGCTCATTTAACATTGTATTCTACTCTGCCAGTATGGCTGTAAGAAAACATCTTGGCTACCTCTCTGCTGGGTCACACTTCTGCTTCCATACAGCAGATAAATTGAGCAAAATAGATGTGTAGAACACTTTTTTTTTTGTTTGTTTGTTTTTGTTTCTCCTAGTTGCATGGAGTCAGTGAAGCACAAAGTGAACATAATCATAACTATATTTTGACTAAGGACTGCATTTTTCTATTAGGAATAGTCACACTGCTCTGTTGAAGTTGAACATGTCAGCACAGACTAGAAAATAACAGATTTATTTCTAGCCACTTCAAACACAGGAGGTATGACCTGGTGGGACTCTCTGCTCTGAAAAAAAAGGTACATGCAGTAGGACTCCTTAGAAGACAATGGCCCGAGTTCTGAAGTTCAGAAGGGAAGAGAAAATAAGGCAGACAACATGTAGGTGAACCATTGTTTTTATCTAGGTAGCTGCATGTTTATTTCTAACTGTTATCTGTGGTTTCAATATGTTTAGTTGCTTTCCTAAAAGCCTGAGTTCTGTGTGACTTGCTCTCTCATATTCCAGAATAGCTAAAATAACAGATAAATAAATTAGATGGTGCTTTGACTGCTTAGACTGTTGAAAAGTGTGGAATCAGGGAAGTGGCAGTAGAAGGCTGAGGTCTCAACTTGTCGCAGAAACAGACACATTAAGAGGTCACTGCCATTAAAGTACCCCACAATGCACATACAGTGTGCTAGAGGGACAAAAGTCTTGGGCCCACAATTAGGCAACAAACCAGATGATTGAGATTCAAGTGTAGATAATGAATATCAGACCAGACGACTCTGCCAGAGCCCCAATGTTTTGCTGTCATCACACTTGGTATGGAAACTACTGGAACAAAACAAACACAAATACCCATTGTGGTATTTCAGAAAACCTTCAAGTTAGCTTAGCACTGTTTTGCTATTTAAGTAAGCAATGCTCACATTTAAATTGTTAAACTACATTAACTTACTTTACAAAAAAATGTTTTATCTCTGTGCTCTTTCTGCTACTAGAGGTTTTTTTATCAAAACCTCTGAAAAAGTCATATTAACTCTAATTCAAATGGAGTTGAATCAATCCTTTTAGTGTAAAACATATTAAGAAAATGAGATAGAGCTGAAAAATCAGTGATGTGAAAATACCTTCCACAGCACTCCTCACTATGAAGCCACAATATGCATCCATTCATTACCTTTGCCATACCATTTCACAAAACCTTAACAATGTTACTTATAAGGGCTTTTAAAGTTATTTTTGAAAGAATCTTGGATAACACAGCACCAGAAGTAAATGAAATTGTGTGCAGCTTGGGGGACTGGGTGGTTTTCCATAACACGGTCTCGAAGGATGACTACAGAATTGCTTCTTTTCGCCTTTTTAACTCCTCCTGTGATGCCAGTAATGTGGAACTGGAGTTCTTTGGTATGTTGTTTGGTTAGGTTTTCAAAATTATTGTTGCAGGGCTTGCCTGAACTCTAAATATTGAAGAAAGAATACTGCTTAAGTTAGCTTTGATGTCTTCCTGTATTAAGCTTTGTTAATCAATTGTTCTCTACAGTAGTGGCTGTGAACATTTAAATCATTGAAATTGGTAAGTCTTTTGAATCTGTTGTCCTGTAAGGAAGTAGGATTTCTTTTAATTACTTGCAGGATGGGTCACAGGTGCTTATTCTGCATTTGCTCTGCATGCAGGTCCAGCTTTGACATCATTGGGATTCCAGAGAGAGCAGGAGCACAGAGGAGATCCTCATGGCAGATAAGAAGGTGCAGTGCACTCTGAGAATTCTTCCTTCAGAAAGAGTAGTCTGCTTCCAGGGGGGAAAAATAAAGCTTATTAAACTTCCCTGCATTGATTGAGAGAGAGAATGTAAGAGAAGAAAATAAATTATATTTTCTTCCTTGTTTGTTTTCTTACTCATTTAAACAACATAATAGGTTAATGCCACCTGGATTCTGACTTGAGTCTGCCTTGTGTGCACATCTGCTCGAACAGTCTTTTATCCAGCACTTACAGTTCATGGCAGTAGCTGTACTGCCGTAATGCATTTTTAGCTGTGTATCTCTGGCCTACCGTGTGTACTGGTAGTGCACATTAGTCAGATCTGTAGAGTTAACTTTGACACTGAAGAAGTTATTATATCCCTCCCTATACAGCAAGTGTTTGCTAAGGACTTGGAAGCTGTGGAATCTTATGGAAATTTTTGACTTTGAAACAAATATTTTTTTTCATGTTCTGTAAAAAATTCTAGTGAATAACTGTCTTTGAAGAAAACTCACTGAATTGTAATCAAAATAATTTACATCAGACACCTGAGATATAATGGTAGAGCTTATCTAGTTTAAGAACAAAAATGAACTTTGTATCTTGTGTAAATAACCTGATTTTAAAATTAAATATTCAAAATAAGGTACCCCAGAGTCGTTATATATCTGATAAATTATCAGTATGTTTTTGAGGAATAAATCTGTAACTCAAGTAATTAAATAACTGAAGAATAATGTGTTCTGTTTGCAGATAATTTATGAACAGAAAAAAATAAATTAAATAAATAAAATATAATTTTTAATTACCTGCTCACCATTATTAAACATTCATTATAATATGAATTGAAGAATTGAATTGGGTTTCTTGAACTGTCTTGGGAAGGTTGTCTTTGCTATAACATATTAGTATTAAATGGTAGGCTTGGTACCTTTAAATTATTCTGAAAATATAAACCCATAAATGATATTAGTAATATTTTAAAACTACTTGATAAGTATTTGCCAGGAAAGCATGTAATAAAGTGGAAAAAGTTAAACTGTCAGAATGTTAGAGAATTAACACTTTGTATGGAATAGGATGCAACGTTTGGATTAGGGTTTTAAGTACATAGTACTAACTTGAACTGCCTTTCATTGTTCCACCAGGTTTCTGAAATTTTAATTGAAAACTGAACTGAGATGCTGTAACAGATCTTCTTCTACGTTCATCACTTCTGTAGATACCTGAAAATGCAAAGCTAAGTTAATGGGCCAGCAAAACTACACAAAATTGAGTGTATTATTTTACAACAATTTTTCCCCATCAGTATTTTTTGCTCAGGTTTCCACCTGCATGAATATAGACTTCTAAAACCAGATTCAAATTTCCTGCACAAAATCTTAAGGGAGAAAATAATCAGTTCAAATCATTTTTTTCAGTGCCATATCTCCAAATCCAGACTCAATGCTAGCATTTGTTTAGACAAGTTCTATTAAAAGATTTGTGAATTAAATAATAGTCTTAACTTCATGTTGATGAATTTCCTATATGCCCAGACTTTTTAATTGTCTGTGTTTTTGTGTTTTCCAGTGTTCATACTTTATAACTTATACACCTTAGTATCTGATAATATTTCTTTTTGTTGTTGCAATTAATCTCAGCAGATGGTCTTAACATTCACTTGCTTTTATTCATCTGCTATATTTATTCCTCTCTATTTCACTAGCAGATACAGACATCCTGGAAGAAGCACTCCATGTTACAAGCTGCACTTTATATTCTTTCAAAAATAACTAGTTCTTTTCAGTGTCCTCTCACATTTCTCGTGAGAGTCTCAGCTGGTTTAAAAGTCAATGAATATGTGTCATTTGGTTTACATTGAGCAAATTGTGAAATCACATTTAAGAGCGAAGATACTGTATATTCTAACTAGTAATTTGCAAAAAACTTGACCAGTACAGTGAAACAAACTGCTGCAAGTATTACTACAGCTTCAGTGGGAATGACAATACGTGATTGATCATTTTATAAGTGACTTGGGAGACTGGAAGAGAAAGGTGTTTTTAAAGAAAATAATTTTCTGGAGAAGGAACAGAAACATTCACATTAAAAAATCCTGAGGCAGAATTATGCATTCGCATTTCTTAACGGTAACATGTTGCTGCTTTAAGACTCATTAGAACAAGATCTTGATGCTAAATTTCTCTTACAGAAATGCCATAAGTACTTTATTCTTAGACACCCTATGACTATTTAATCACAATTTCTGTGAGAAAAGACTATTGTATATCATGATTCTAGCAATTAGGAAGTTTAAATGTATCGTTATATTAAACAGACGCTTTGCACACTTTCTAACCTGTAGTCATCTTGAGAGAAATGTCATAATTAATTGCTCTGTTGACTGTTTTGAGGGGAAAAAAAAGGAGAATTTGAGTGTTGATGAAACTGTAAATAGTCAAACTTTTCTCAGGAAGAAGAGAAGACTAAGGCTTTTCTTGTGTAAACTGCTAAATATATCCCAGTAGGCTAGTCTAATGAAGACCTTGAATAGCTAAGCATCTTGACAAAATGATAAATAGTCCCTTTTATCAAGGGGAAAATGTTGTAAATAAGTTTTTCTAATGCTTTTATTTTATGAGATTAGATTAATTTTTCATTGCTTTATTTTACCACATTACCTTTAACTAGGACACTGAGTATTCCCTTCAGTTTATATAGTGTGCATTTATTTTGGAAGCGAATGTCTTCCTATAGTAAAATGTGATCCCGTTGTACATTGTTTTCCCACCTCATGCCATTGATATCCAGAGTACCTCGGCTAAAGCCAATGGATTTGCTTAAGATTTACACTAGCGTAAATGGGAATGGATTTGGGCTCTTGGTGCTCTCACTCAGTCTCGTGTTCCCCCTTCCCTCATAAACACCAGCCATGCATTTGTCAAACAGTTATTAGTTCATTAAGTGTTTCAGAAAAAAAAAAAAAGAAGGAAAGAATGTCCTTCTAATTTACTGTTTTCACATGATACATTTGCCACTGCAGGCCACCAAGACAGTGAGCTGAAGAATTTCACTATGCCTGTGTGAACTAAGTAATTATTATCTTCAGGCTTGACTTGCTGTCTCATAATTTTGGTTGTGCCTGGTGTCATTTTCTCATAAGACTATCTACATATAAACAGAGGGATGTGTGATGGAGGACCATGAGATTTGAATAAGAATTATCTCTTTGTTCTGTATTGTATCTTATGCATAAATTCATGGCTTTACCATTTGCAAGTTATCAGAAGATAAAAACATTTCATGGATGAAAATTGTTCTCGTTATTCCATTCCTTAAATTATTTTCCTCCATTGTGGCTTTTAATTCACTGTGTTTTGTTTTAATTTATTTCTAAATAGGCTTTTTATTGAATACATTATGTCAGAATTTAATAAAGCATGCCCCTTGCTTGTTATTAAGTTCCTATGCATATGGCTGATGATGTCCAACGTACTATAAGCTAGGAGTGTTTTCCAATGTACACATGACTTTTAAACTCTGTGACTCTGCTGAAGTTTTTGGGAACTTTTTTGAAACCATACCTCTGTGAGACTCCTTGTTTGGATTCCCAGGATCCTGAGTTGCCTGAAAATCAAAGCTGTTACAACTAGGGTCAGTTTGTGGGATTCATTGCCCCAGATAAGACAGAGCATGGGCCCACCACACACGTTTTGTCTATTTACTGCAACGTGGCTAAGTAGCCAAACTCACAGAACTGCCGTGTACAATAAATATTAGGTCTGACCTCTTGGCTAAGATCAAGTGTGAAATCACTTTAATATCTGATACATTACCTCCCATGGGACTCTGTCTTGCCCTTGCAAGAAAATGGAGTCAGTAATCTGACAGGCTGTTTCCTTTGCCAGCTCCTACTAGACAGAGGTGTACTAAGGGCAGCTACAGAGGTAAGGTTGTGGAAGCTGGAAAAGGACACTAAGCACTCTCTACTTTACTGGGAAACCTCCTCCTCCTGGCTTAATAAAGGGCATGTGTTCTGTTACGAAAAGAAAAGCACTTTTTGAGTGTCTCAAGCATAGCAGCATGTCGACAGAATTAGTGGCAGGTTCACTACTGAAGAATTTATGTCTTCAGCTCTGGGATTTAGATCAAAATCTTTATAAAAAGATGTAGAAATCACAGAATCATAGAATCATAGAATAATAGAATGGTTTGGGTTGGAAGGGACCTTAAAGATCATCTAGTTCCAGCCCCCATGCTATGGGCAGGGTCACCTTCCACTAGCCCAGGTTGCTCAAAGCCTCATCCAGCCTGGCCTTGAACACCTCCAGGGATGGGGCATCCACAGCTTCCCTGGCCAATCTGTTCCAGTGTCTCACCAACCTAGGCATAAAATATTTCTTCCTAATATCTAGTCTAAATATGCCCTCTTCCAGTTTAGATCCATTACCTCTCATCCTGTTGCCACATGCCCTTGTAAAAAGTCCCTCCCCATCTCTCCAGTGGTCCCCCTTCAGGTACTGGAAGGCTGCTATAATGTCTCCCCGGAGCCTTCTCTTCTCTAGGCTGAACCTCATAAGGGAGCTGTTCCACCCCTCTGATCATCTTTGTGGCTCTCCTCTGGACCCGCCCCAACAGCTCGATGTCCTTCTTACATTGAGGGGCCTAGAGCTGAACGCAGTACTCCAGGTGGGATCGCACAAGAGCAGAGGGGCAGAATCACCTCCCTTGACCTGCTGGCTATGCTTCTCTTGATGCAGCCCAGGATCTGGTTGGCCTTTGGGGCCACAAGCGCACCTTGTTGGCTCATGTTCAGTTTTTCATCTACCGACACCCCCAAATCCTTCTTCTCAGGGCTGCTCTCAAGCCATTCTCTGCCCAGCCTGTGTTTGTGCTTGACAGGTAGAGGCTGTAGATTGGATTTTTTGGGAGGTGAATATCCCTGCCTGTGCCCCTCTTGCAACAGCACTACTGTTCCGTCAAAATCCCCCAAGACTTAGTGCAGACAATGGAAGAGAGAAAGAGAAAGCGCCCAATGCCTGCTTTCATCTGAGGTCAGTAGCACTTGAGATAAATAATAGATGTAAACACAAATTTTTCAATTTAAAATCCCAAAAGTCTAAAAAGGTGGAGGCTAGTAATTTTTAGCCCTCTGGATGGTTAAGAAAAGAGAGATGGCACAAGCATACTGAGCATACTGGCACTCCTTTATGTGTGTCTGTTTTGCGCCTGTTCTGAAGCTTTTCCACAGTTGGTAGGAGAGTGTCGTATGTAAGCCACTGTGGCTCTTGTGCACCTAACAGGAAGTGATTAAAAGCACTGATGAAATAATCATGTCTTAGGGTCCTAGGAATGTCACTTAGGACAAAGTGCTATGCAGTGTCGATGCAGCTGGCTACAAGCATCACAAATACAAACTGCTCTGCATTACTTGGCACTGTGTAGAGCAAATACTTGTAGCAGCGAAGGTGAGGTTGGATTTTTTTGCCCCCCCTCTGAGAATAAGTGCTGACTGGACTATTTTTAGGCATGTCTGCTGGGGGAAGGAAATTAGTTTTTTCCCAATTAGCATTGTTATCTGTAGGGTCACACAGTTACAGTGAGTACATCAATCGTTGCATAGGCTGGTGGCAAGGATGGCATGTGGGAAATGAGGGGTAGAAAAAGGCTAATTTGGGAATCCCACTTTCTCAATGAGTGGTCTTTCATGTAACAGCTTAAACAGTACCCACATACTCAAATGAATGAAGGTTTTTGGCTAGTCTTGTGTAGCACTCATTGCTACCCATGTGCATTCAGCTCTGCTTAAAATGTACCTAAAGTTTAGGCCTTTGGTTCATGGTGGAGGTTAGGTAGGTACCTGTCGGGTTTGCAGGGGTTCTTTTGTCCACACCTGGTAGAAAAGGTTCAGCTACTTCATGGTACCAGTGAATTTAGGACCACGTGTAGGTGCTCAATGGATCTAAGACATTTATTTCCGCAGCTACTGTTGTGTCAGTTTGGAAATTGCGTGTGGAGCAGGAGTGGAGCTGACAGTTGTATTTTGGCACCTGAATAACAACAAATCACATTGCAAATGTAGCCTCTGTGGATCATGCCTTAAATCTCTGCACATCTTTGAGACAAGTATGAGGGGACATATGAACACAGCTGTGTAGTATTCCCATTTCTTTTGGAATGTAAACCCATGGAAATAAGAGTAGATTTTTTTAAAGAAGAATTTGCAGGAAGTATGGGTATAAAGATGACGAAGAAAAGGCCTTTGGTTACCTCCTTACCCGTCCCTTGCCTCAAGCAGAAGTCCATAGGGAGTGATGGGGTCTTCCTTGCCATTGCACCTAATGTCTCCTGTAATGCCACAGGCTGCAAGCAGTCCTGGGAGCCAAGACCCCTTTTCCCAGCCCCTGAGGAGGTGCATTGCTGTACCACTCCGCAATGTGTCTGCACAGTGTCCCAGCGACCTGCTGGACCTGGATCATTCTTCTCCAGGACGCTTACTGAAGGCTCCCCCTGGGGTGACATGAACCTGCAGAGCCCAGGTGACTAACAGGCCTGGCCCAATGCTTAACAAATAACATCTTTAACCTGGTGTCAAACGAGAGGAAAAATGGATAATGTCTGCCCAATTTATATTTTGTTTAGATAGGACTGTAATGTGAAATTGTGCTTGTGGACAGTTAACCATTACATAATATCTTATGTTGTGGTTTTGTAAATTATTCCAAATGAAAACTCCAGCAGCCAATTAGCTAGCTGGATGTCTGCATGCTATTTACTGTTAAAATAACAACAATGTAAGTTAATGTAGTCAGAAACCTCTTTATTCCAAAAAGCACAGCATACTTTTCATAAACTTCAGCACTTGTTGATATGCTTTTCCTCGGCATCTGTGTAGTAGCTGGAGACCATGATCCTGTGACTTTTTCCACTGGCACTCTTTCATAAACAAGACTTATACCAGCTAATGTTTTTCTTTAATAATTTGTGGTTCCGGCACAGTGCCTGTCACATCTGTGATCCAACCACACATGGAAATAATTAAATGGGATTGTCTTCATTTTGAGAATAAGTGTGCAGCTATACCTGAGGCCTCAGTAGTTACAGTGCTGGGTCCAGGGTTGTTTTATTGTTAATCACTGAATGAGCAGTCTGATACATATTTCCTTCTTGAGCAGAAAAAGCCTCAGACCTGGAGATACTGATGGTGGCATACACATCAGGAATGGAGAATGATGGCTCCTGGATTAACTTTTTCTAGTTCCTCTTTCAGACTTATCAACTTTCTATTTCATTTGAAAAACTCACTTTCCAAGCAAAGCTGAGCTCTATTCCTTGACACAACTTGTTCACTATACAGCCTACACTTTTTGCTTTTCTGTCCTTCTGGCTAGTATAAGGAAGAGATTTGCACACCTCTGTACTACAATAGCTGCAGAGAGATCTACCGTATTACAAGTCCTTCAGCTCAAACAGGCTGGACTTCCTCATCTTCTCCATGGGATTTTCCAGGGAGCAGGAGAAGCTCTCTATCAAGTTCACAGGAAACAAACCTTACAAACTAGTGCAAAAACTGGAGTATGGTAGCAGCTCTTGTTATAGAGTATAACAGGTGGGAAACCTTGCATATAATTTGCTGGTTCTTTTTAAATCATTGACTGGAATTGGTTTCGCATTTAGAAAACATTGACTTTTTCTTAGAAGAAAATGCAGGGGTGTTTTTTTTTCCATAAAGCCAAAAAAAGAAAGAAAAATATCAGTATTTTTCTAAACCAATGTTGGAAAAAAAGAGACACTGGTAAAGATGTATTCCATGACATGCAAATCTCCATAGCATATTCAGTCCTTGAAAAGGTACTGTCTTTTTTCTAAAACACTTTGTGAAACTTTCCTGGCAAAATAATGTCAATTGGATCATAAAAAATATTGATACTTGCAGATTAAAAACTAGTGGTGAAAACTTGACCTGCCTGAAGGTCCACAGAGTGTGCCACCAATTTAAACATGATTTCTTCATCCAAAATAAGGTTTTTTCCCTCTGAAAACTGAGATTGACTTACGAAATTAACTGGAAATGGCAGAAGTATTACTGAAAAGCTGTTTTCTTTCTTATGCAATGGGCACTAATTCTGAAGCAATTTCTCTTTGGAAGAAGAAATATTTTACTGAGTTCTATGTACTTAAAGGCATGCACACTCATGGAAGGTATTGATTTGACCACTTGAGTCAGACTAAGGTTCTGTCAATTTAATATTTTAATTTTTTTTGTGCACTATGCAATCCTACTAGATTTAGTGCAGTCTTGAAAAAAATGGGCCACCGCCTAATTTTTTGTGACAGAAGTCAGAAATGAGTTAGCATGCAATCACTTATGCAAATGACAACATTTTAGTGTTTTCTACTGGGAAGGAATCTGGGGAAAGTGTATGTGTTTTGTTCAAAAGTTTTGGTCTGCATTTTGTCCTTATGTTTACATTGAAATACAATTAAAAATATTCACAAAAATATGTTAATGTTGCCTATTCATTTTGCACTCAGTTTATAAGAGCCATTTTACTGACCAAGCTCCAACTGCTAAACAATTAGTTTATTGACTTTAAAAAGGCTTTGTTCAGTTTAATCCATGCTGTATGTCCTGGATGAGCCTGTTTTGTACTAGCTGTAAAAATAACCAGAGAATACAAGGAAATAATAATAATTACAAAAAAGCCATAGGCTAGAGCCAATGATAATACAGTAACAATAATACAGCATGTGAACAAAGGATTCTTACATTACAGCTTGCATTGCGGTCTTTTATTTTATTAAACACAATTTGAAGGGAGAATAACTCATCAGTAGCATAACATTTTCTGTTACATTTTCCAGTGTTAGGAAAAGTGCAAGACTCGGGCATGTCCCAATTGTCTTCAATAGCAGTGACTGTGCTTAACGCAAAGATTAGGCTCTGGAAGATGGTGGCTTAAGCTGGTATTGCTTGCAATCTAGCTACAGCAAACTGCCAAAAAGACATAAAACTGGGAAAGACTCATATGGCGTTTTTTGGAGGCTTTTTTTCCAGTGAAATCTGGATCAGGCCCTGGTTGGAAATGTTATGGAGACTTACTGTTGTAAAACAGATTAGTGTTCATAACCTACAAATTAGCTGCCAAAAGTATGACCAAAAAATAAAATGCAGATGCTTGGTTATGAGCAACAGTTCTTTGGAAAATATATAATAATAAAAAAATCAGAATGTACAATTATGCTATTAAGTAATTTTTGTGTTTCTTCTGAAATTATTACCAGCATGCAGGCTGTGTCAGGATGTGGCTCCCATTCACAGCACCCACTGTCTGATAACATCACAACTATTTTCAACTCTCAGAGCTAATTGGAAACATCAAATCTGCTTTGCTAGAATTTAGTCATGCTTCATTTGAAAGTTAAAAGCAGCTCCTGGAAGGAGAGAGGTTCTTTATTCAGAACCCCTTTTATAAACAGTATGGTAAGAGCTGGAATATTTAAATGCTTGTTTCGAAACCTTGCTTTAGACTTTGTAATCTTTTTATTTTAAGGGGGAGAAATGTCATGCAGCAAACAGCATGCTGACATTGGGCAGCATTAAAAAAATACATTATCATTATCATGTGAAATGTTTTCATCAGCAGAATATATGGAGACAAGATTAGTGAAATACTTCATTTTTCTCTCCTGAAATAGAATCCTTTGGCATAATATTGAGAATTTTAATAGTAGCTTCCCAGAAAACCCATATTCTTCCCAGTGAACCTGCATATTCATGGAACAGACACATGCTCTTTGAAGACTATTTTGGTCGCGATAAGTATATGTTACCATAGAAGGGCTCTCAGTTTTGTGATAGAATGAAATGTTGAAACATTCCCCATCTTTCCCTGGTTTATCCAAAATTAAAAAAAAAAAAAAAAAAAGAGCAAACTATGGCAGTATCTTCTTGTCTCAGCATTTCAAAGGGCTGAAATGTGTATGCTTAAAGGTGAGATGCTGAAGAGCACAAGGTGTGGTTTCTACAGGGTTGGTAGTGAGTCAGTACCTACAAATTCTTTACGTGTGAGCTGAGAGTCTCAGCTGAGCTGGGACACAGATGTCTGGAGTTCTGGACACGTCTGCATGGTGCCACTCTAGCCAGTTAAAAGATGTCTCATAATTGCTGAAGATTCTTAAACACTTATTCATCTTCCAATAGAATTTGGAAATTTGTGCAGATTTTCCTGATTCTTTAAGCCATTCTTTGCAGAAGATCCTGTACAAATTGTCTGCAACAATGAGACTGGGAAGAGGGAAAAAAAAAGCTGGGTAATATTATCACAAAATAAATATAGTTTTCTGCGCCTTTTCTTTCTGATGTTAACTTTTTGATTAACAATAAGCTAGCAGTTTTTAACTCCCTTTTCAACGAGTGGTCTTTTGACAAAGAACTGAAAATTCCTGACATATTCCAGGTGTAATTAATGCTGAACTTACCTCCATTCTTTCAGCATGCTGTGCAGCACTCACACAGTTGGTAGGCTGCAATAGCTAGAGAAGGCAATCAGTGTATTCCACTCTGTCTCCTCGTTAGGTACCTGTGGATGTCAGTAATCTTAGTGGATTTAGGTATCAATTTCTTTTCCTGGAACATCAAGAGGTAAAGACACAATAACAGAAATGCAATGTACAGGAGTCTCTGCCCTAGGATGTAACCAAACTTGTGATCTGTGGGGGCTTTAGGAGATGAATTTTTCTGTGGTGAGGTTAGTTTTTAATTCTGCAATAAACCTGACAGACACAGGGACCCTTTTGTGATGACCGCCTCGTGTCAACACAAGATAAGTAACCTCCACTGTTATTTCATATAAATAATATAAAAGAATTCTTGCCTTCTGCTATGTGCAATACTGATTGCCTTCCACAGGAGAAGGAGGAGCTGGAAAAGCATACTTACCTCTGCCAGAAACCGCTGAAGACACTCACTCATCTCATACCTCATATGGTACTTGGCCCTGAACAGGTAAAAATAACAACACAAAAAAATATCCTAGGCATTCCCCTGTGATTATGCAAGAATTTTATGTCATTAAAAATATTGTACTTTAAGGAAAAGTATGTGGAGTTGTAGTAAATGAAATTCTTATGAATGATCTTAGAAGAATCCAAGGCTAGTGTATGAGGAAAGCTTTTTTAAATGGCACAGTCAGTAAAAAATGTGAATTTTATTTCATAAAATGCTCTTTTAAAAGTTTTAAGCACTGACTGAAAAACACATTGTTACTGTTGCAGTCAATGCACCTGTGAACTTTATTTTCCTCAGGCTTTTATGCTGTGTAGTTTCTAACAGTTATTGATTTCATTCTTCCACCTCTTTTGACAATGACACCATAAAGTGCCATGGAGTATAAACATTTCTAATGGAGTGATGTAATTGTTAGAGGCAATAATATACTGTACAGCTTTTGTTTAACCTTGTAAAACTCTTTAAAGAGTCACAAATTATGTGGTAAGTGCTGAAAAGTATGATGTGTGTTCACCTTAATCCTTTAAACTCTAACTCCTAGTCCCATACTTCAGTGCCACACATATTACATTATGCATCTGGGTAGATAATGACTCACTTAAGCAGTTTCAGCAAGAAACACACTTTTGTGGATCTCATTTAGGGGTTCACAGTTTTTTCTGTGAAATCTTCATCTCCTGCTGAAGGACTGAAAATCAGAGGCTTCCAATCAATGCTTGTAAAAGTAATCAAAACTTTCAGAGTTCCAGTCTAAAATTTTTCAGGAGTGTCTACAATCTGCTAAGTATTATTCAGATTCTCAGTCAGCTCCAGAATTCGGACTTAAATTCCCAATTAATACAATTGAAAAGATTACTCAAAAAGTTAGTTTTTCCCATATTGGAAATTGCACAGCTAAAAGAAAAGTAAGAAATATTTTAAAATTTTTATTTAGAAGTTTGTATTTCAAATGCTTGCCTTCTCATGTGCTTTTAATAACAAGTTAAAATTCTGCCTGTTCTGGATTGCAGATCTGAGGACTTTTGCTCCTGAACACCATCCCTTTTTCCAAATATTTTTTGAGATACAGTAATAGAGTCATGGCAATATCATCTACATTTTCTTACACCAAAGAGATTAAAATAATGTCACTACACAGATGAGAATCCAATATTCATCTAGGGCAGAGAGAAAAAGGAGGCCTGACTGCTGCTTTGTGATGAGGGCTTTCACATGGGAGGTCTGAGGTCTGGATACTTCTCTCTTTGCAGGGAGCCTTTCTGTGGTCCAGAATCTGTCCAAGAAAATGTAACTTAACCACTGAATTTTTATAACTTACTTTTAATTTGTGATGTTATCAATGTTCGTGAACTTCTTAATCCAGATGTGAAGCTTATTTTTGCAAAGCAAAAAAAAAAAAATAGTCTGATAGGGTTGTCTGTAATTATATCCTGAATATGTTCAAAACCCTTGGTGAGGAACTGATATTCTCTTACATATGCAGACAGGCATGCTCAGTAATATAAACATACACACAGAGACAACCATATTTTGGAGGTTATGGGGATTTGGTAGCTATCGTCCTAGCAGGGAGAAGCATCCAGGGCATTGTACAACTAAAACCATTCTTGTTCCTCCTGAGAAGGCAACTGATCAGATTCTCCATTCTTAAGGAAATGTAACACTTTCCCTCTTGTCAGGCTGTGCTGTGGACATCTCAGTTTTGAATATTTTTTCAACCAAATTGGTTGCACAAAAATAGTTCCCCCCTGCTAACCTCCTGAGAGAAAATGTCTACCCTACCACTCTGTAGGAGCTGCGGTGAAGCAGCTCTGGGTTTCTAATGCTGAGGGGGAAGGGTTTGGATCCAAACATGATATGAAGAGAAACTGTGAGCATCCTGACAGAGGCTGTGGTCTTGTTGTAAAGATGTCGCTTGGCTCTTCCCGGCTCTTACAGTCTCAACACACTTGAAATGGACTAATTCATTCATAACATTGTGCGTAAAGCAAGCATTAGTGATCCACTTATCACACTTTGTGTATATCAAAGCATGACATTTTATTAAAGCTTCTGAACATGCTGAAATGCAATTTTGTAACAGCAAACAGGTATTTTAATGTCTCTCCCTCTCAGACAAAGAACTCGTGTTTTGAAGGCTTTCTGTAAATCCTGTGTGTTTCCAAAAATCACTTTGGCTTCAACAAAACTGTGTATTTTTCTGGTGCTTCTTTTTCAGTGGAAGCACTCTGAGAAGATCTAGAATGAAACATGAGAGTCTTCATTTTTATTTTATGATCATCATCTGCAAAGGAGGAGTAACACTCAACTCATTCAATATCTTTTGCTAAAAATTGATAGTAGCAAAGAGAATTCAAGCTGAGACAATATGTCAGCAGAGAGACTGTAAGCGAAGACCTTACTAACATTAGTAGGATTCCCATCTTGTAAAGAAAAAGTATTTACAAATGCCCTGCCCTGCATGGGGACTCTGGAGGATTACCCAGCAAAATATAGGTGCAACTGTGATGTGCGTGTGCTAACTTAATCTCTTTATCATGGGAAACAATAACAAAAAATAGTTCAAATACGCTTTGATATTCTTTGTCACTCACTGATTTTCATATGGATGAAGATATTTCCTGATTCTTGTGAGAAGGCCAATCAGGCAGTTCACTTCCAAAGACTGAGTACTCTGACTGGCATGGATGTGTCTCTTGTACTGTGTTTCATCAAAGACATACAGCACTGCTTGGAGTGAATGTTATTGGTTCTTTTAATGTAGTATCTGTCTCTTTTGGACATTGTAGAAGTTTCCTGGGTCAAAGAACTTAGTCTTCAACAAGTCAGGGTTTGTGGAAAAGTTTTTGTTCAATTTTTTCATTGAATTCTCCTGTCAGTCAAGTTTTTTCAAAAGTGTCTATTAAAGTTCCTTGATAATGATACCCTGATGATTGATATCTTCTGTACTTAGGAGGTAATTTCTTCCACTAAATGCAAGCAAAGTCATACTATTCCCATACACCAAGTGTTAGTCCCCTGAGCACAGCGGCTTCATGGGCCTCCAGGAAGTGAGCTGTGCCATTTGGTCTATTCATACGTGGTGCTTGACATTCCATAGGCCTGATCAGCTTCTTCTGGGTATGGGGGAATAACTAAGTCTGGGAGAAAAAAGCAAACCCTGTAGATAATGAACCTTGCTTGGACTGCCATTCTGAATGATTTACAGTCCTAAAATCAGGTCATTTTGGCTTTCAGGTTAGCTTCCTAACCACTCTACTTTCCAACATCTTAATTCAGCAGCTTAAGTGTTTTTCCTCATTCAATGTGTTTTGCAGTCAGTTGCATTAATTTCATTTTCTTGTACTTAAAATGGCAGAAGAATATGAAGTAGAATTCGGATGCCCTCTGCATCCCTAGAATGAGATTGGACAATTTATTTTACTATAATTTATTTGATCAGACTAATCTTTTTTATTCATAATTTACATTTTGATTTTTAACAACTTTGATATTTGCAATGATTCAGTGGATTCTTCACGCCATTATTTTTCTGCTTATGGGTTTTCTGAAGACTACTAATGATAGTTCATCCCTCACCTTGTGTCAATAGGCGCAAAGAGTTTAGAGAGGATTGTTGGAGCATTTTGTGTTTAAACACCTGTTCAAATTCCTAGTTGTGCATTCTGAAGGGTGCATGCGTGCACAAATTGCCACCCTAAATAAAAATCTATGGTTTTAAAATCTGAACCACATACTATAGATATTATTACTTCACCTTCAAGTACTGAAATAAATTTTCTGTTCCAAATGATCTATATTACTGAATATTTATCAGATTACAGCTTATGCACTTGCAGAAGCTGAAGAATTTGATATCTTCAACTAGTAAAAGTATATGAATAATCTAGAAAGAAATTTTAAGAACATATATTAATGCAGTCCTGAAAAGACTTGAATATTAGTATTTCAGATCTTGAATCTTGACTGTAATTTTTCAAATATCTAAGGTAATTTTCATGCACTATGTGATCTAAACCTGTTTGCTGTGCATTCTGTAAGGATCTGCTTGAAAAAGTTCTGCAGATGCTTATAGGGATGACAAATAAATGCAGATTTTCATAGTCACAGTTTTTAGGGGTTCAGAGTCTTTAGCCATGTGATTAATCCTTGCTGAGGCTAACATAAAAGTTTATGCTTAATTTGAATCATGTTTGATTTGTTTTAAAAAAAATTATTTTTCCAGATCCTTGTATAGTGCAAGTTCATTTCTTTGTGTAATATATAGACACTAAATTTTTGTATTATTACCTGTATTTTTCATTAATAACACATCACAGACTCCCATCATAGGAATGCCTTAGCTTGTTTGGATGAAGGATTATGCATTTGTTTGTGGGCCAGAAGATAAAAGTGCCCAGTGGTCCCTGGGCTCATTCTGACACCGAGGTGGCTTAGGCAAGTGAAGTCTGTGCTTTTCCTGGCCAGTCACTCATGTAATTCAAGAGTAATGAGGAAACTGGTTACTGCCAGGATCTTTTGCCTTAAAAATTTATTTTGAGGTATACCTGTCCTCACACTGGCCAAATGAAAAAGGAAAATAAAAATGGTTAGAAACCTAGATTTTTAGTGTGTGAACATATGGAGAAAACAATTATCACAGGTTGGGATGGCAAGAGTCTTCAAGGGCCATGTAATATGAAGGGACTCCACAAACCAGGGGACAAATCCTAAGCCAGATCCTATGCGTTTTCTCAGTCTTGTTCTTTTAAAATGAGAGTGGTAACTTCCAGGATGAAACAGTGTTAAGTAAATATACTTAATTCCTTCACTGCATTTTATGAGGTCACTTAACCATCCAAGAGGTCCACTTAAAGCTTTGCAAATCAAATAAAGGTGAGTCACCCTCCTTAAATGTTACTGTTTATAAACTTGGGCTCTGGTCCATATACATGTCCATGTTTGCATGTCCTCTTTATTACATCAATTCTGCTCTGGTTTTGTGCTGTGATCTACACTGCTCATGGAGCTTAGTTGTCTCAGACACTGCTTCTTTGAATGTATATGGATTTGTCCTTAGAGTATTGGATAAAATTTTAAAATTTCTGGGAGCAGGAAGCCAAAACCTTAGTCCTTTCACTTCTCAGGAGAGTGCCCTGATCTCTACAGCGCTGAGTCCAGTGTCACTCTGCATCATCTCTGATGGACTTCATGTTTCTTATATTTCTATCAATGCCTTTTCTGGCCTTCCAGGAGAATACATCCTTTGGTGAAGGAGGTGCTCTCAGCAAGGGTGTTCAGTGCAGGTCCACTTCTAGATAGGACCTAAGACCTATCAGCGGCTTCCTGTGTCCCATTCCCTAGATTAAAATTAGCACTCTCAAAGTGTTGAGTCGATCCTCTTTCTATTTCCAGATTGCAAAAACATTTTAGATGAGGGTTACAGGCTCATGTGAATGCTTCTGAACAGGCAAAGGTGTCCAGTGGGTTTTCATCCTAAGAGTGAGAGTGTCTAGGGATTTCATATGTGATAGGGCTAGGCAGTCCTAAAAAAAACCAAGAGAATAGAATTTGTCTGAAAATTAGTGGATTTTTGGTTCCCCAGGTGTAACTTACCCATAATGAACAACTGTATTAATCAGCTGTTACTGGTATAATTCTGCTGTACCTAAGGACTAGTGAGAGGAACATCATCCCACTCTCCTTTGGTTGTTCACTGCCTATCAGTTTCTCTCTGAACTTTCAAGTGTTAAGCATGTTAATGATTTTATTTTTTAAAGCAGAGAAGCAAACTATGTTCTTAATTACTTTCAGACTGAGCTCCATGTAGGTTGCTTAGCAAGCTACAACATATGTTATGCAAATAACAACAGAAACTACTGTTTTCCACAGGCACTGTTTGCCTAAAACTCATTAATAAGGCAGAATTTCTCATTCCTAACCTGGTCTTACTTTAATCTTTTTTCTAAAACCAGTATGAAACAACTTAATTACAACAACAGTTTGCAGTGCCAACGCAAAAACCATGGGTATATAAAGAAATGGCTTAAGTTTTCAAGTCTTTTAAACAGAAATTGTACAAAAGTTTTCATACAGTATTTTTTATTGTCCTGTTTTTTGTACATTTTGAAGCTAATATATGAAAATTCTACAGAAGTGCAATATAGAAGGAAATGATAGATTAAACAATTGAAAGCAGTTGTTTTAACAGGGAATATATCACCAGAGATGCCTCTTGGTGTTCCTAATGCACCAGAAGCTTGTAGGTAAGAGCCTGTCTATAAACAAAAATCTATAGGGGAGACCTCAAATTAATATTCAAGGTAAATGAATGTATATCTTACATCACTAAATCTACTCAGACAGTGGCACCTATATCTACAATTTTATCAATGTCTTGGCCAACGTTTTTCAGAATCAGCCAAATTTAATGGTTAATCTATTTTAGTAGAAATTGTATACCCACCTGAGGGAAAGTGGAACTGAGAGTTCTATTACAGTTTGTTAAACTGAACAGAAAATCCTGAAATGAGAATTTCATAGGAATGTTGAATGTAAAACATGTTGCTTTATGCTGTTCAATAATTACTGTTTCTCACTGCAACAGAATTTCTAACAGAGTATTAAGCATTTGTACAATGTATTGGAGAGAAAAAAATGTAAATTACTTCTGTCTTTGAAGATTAATTGTGGTTGCTCTGTTTTACCCTTCCTAGTGTATCTCATTTCTGATATAAAAGTCTTAACATAGAATCATAGCATAGAATCATAGAATCATTAAGTTTGGA
>NW_010109554.1:0-1260 GCF_000699245.1 Pterocles gutturalis
GTCAGGCAGCTCTCTCTAAGCAGCCTGGCGTGACGGATTAAACATCAACTAGTTAAATAAAAATTAATATCAACTGCCTCCTAACTTCTAATGTCATGTTGTTTATAACTAATGAACTGATTAGGGGATAAACACATCAGGAAGACATTTCTGCTTCCCTGCTCTTTCGAGAGAGATTTGCAGAATTCAAAGTAAATCTCCCAGAGTCCCTCCTGGGTTTTTCCCACACCAGTTTGGGGAGGGAGGAGGGGGATTCCGTGGGGTTTGCTGGGACTAAGTCGGAGGAATCCGGTGCGTGGGCGAGGGTTAGCTGGACTTATTTACACACCTCTCCGTGGAAGCAGGTTTCCGAGGGGCAGGAGCATGCGGCTGCGAGTGGGGCTCCTGCTGCAGCGGGGTGAGGAACCGCTCCAGACAGATCTGGCAGCTGCTGACCAGGCTGGAGACCAAGTATTAGAAAAATACTCACTGCTGCCATTGTTGACTTTTGGCGTCCCATCTTAATAGTCAAATTGAAACTTATTTTTTCCCCTTGCTTGAAGCGACAATCGATGATTTTTAAGTGTTATGAAGGAAAGCGTTCCTTCCACCTTTTTTATTTTTACAATGATCCACTTGTCTGGGGGCATGTTTTTTTGCCAGTCCACGTTGTTAACATTTTCCTAAACACTTTAGAAAAAGAAACACATACACACACAAACCCCCAACAGCATCATCTTGGAGCGGTCCCAAGCTTTTAAATACTGTTTGCCCAGCACTGTCGGCTCTGACAAGACAATAATAACAGGGGAAGATTTTTAAAACCAATTTAGCAAATGCAAAAATGTAATTTTAATGAAGAATCGATAGCAGAATGGTTAATTTTTCCTGGGACTCCTTGTTGGAGCTGAGCGACACTTTCAATCAATGGGGAGATGCAAGAGGGGGGGTAGAAAGAGAGAAAGAAAAATATTCGCTCAGTGATGTCTTTAGCACTGGGAATTTTTCTTCTTTTCTTCGGAGCTTTGTTTTATTTATTATTTATTCTCAGTCGTGAAGCCTTTACTAAAACACAGCCGTAGGAGCAAGGAAGAGACGGGTGGACTGATAAATGGATGGACGGGCAGACAGATAATCTCTCAGAAGCACAAAAAAGTGCTTGCACGGACAGACTTCACAGGGCTGCCTTCCACCGCTTCCAAAGTAAACGGTCGAGTCCCCGTCCCCCCACCTGGGTGCCCGGGCCCCCGCGTCGAGCGCTGCCCGCTCCCGGGTGGGCTG
>NW_010109555.1:0-3082 GCF_000699245.1 Pterocles gutturalis
TATATAAATAATATATAGAAATATAAATATATTTCCAGAGCTAGAAATTCTCACAGGACTACCTGGGCATTTTATTTACTTATTTATTTTGCTTTCAGCTAGCAACAAATTTATTCTCTCCCAGTCAATAAATATTATGACCCTCATATAAGTTATTCTCTAGGTGGTCTTATACACAAAGCCTCACTGACAATATTTACATTTGCAAAAACATTTTTAAAGCCCGTAAGGATGAGCATGCAGAAAGGGAAGCAGAATTCTCACACTTCTCAGCTATATGAAACAAAAAGGAGCGTCTACTTAACCACCCTCTGGCTCTCTCCATGTGGTCCCGCATTTGCTAAGGTCCTTCCTTTCCCATTTAAAGCAACTCTTCTTATGTGTATAAATGCTAGGGATATATGCGGAATGACAGTATTCATAGGTTCCATGTGTTTGTTGGTGCTTTCAGATATGTATACTTTATTTTGAGAAAATTTGCGTCAAAGCAGAATCCTTGAGGCTAAACCTGGTTTTCTTTCAGCTTTGACAAAGTGACACTTTCTGTTGTTGTGGCTTGCCATATTCATTGCATTTAGTTTTTTCTTACTGTGAATTATGACATTTATAACAAATACAGCTGGAAAGCCACTAAAGAAAAAAAAGCTGGAATCACCTATTACATCTGCTTCTCATAACAAAGGGCTACAAAGACAATATTGAACATTCATTCCCATTTATCTGAGCCAATATTCCCAAAAGGTAAGCCCAACATCTAACCTCAAAACCTGCAAGGTATCATAGGGACAAAAAAGGAAATAAAAATGAAACAGGAAAACACATGCTGCAGATAACGTACAGAAAATTCAATCCGTAAACAAAATATTTCAACATTAAAGTTACAGGAAGCAAGTATATAAGTACTCAATTTTGATAACTATAAGATGAACACATTTGAGGGTTTTGATGTCTCATTATTAGGAAAATTCTTTGTTAGAAGAAAGTGGTGAAACAGTTCATCAAAAACTTCACAGAAAAACATATATATGTCATATATATCGCTGCAAAAATATATGTCATACATATCGCTGCAAAAACTGAAAGGCAGAACTTCTCAACAACTGAAACTGCAAAAATATCCTTCTAGCATACAACCATCTAAACTAAGAGAAAATCCTAGAGTAACATATTAGAGAAGAATTCTACCAATGATGCTCAACTACCCACTCCTGCCAATGGGTGCCTCTCTGCTGACCTCGGTGGGACAGGGATGAGGAGGTACCACTCATTACCCCTCACTGCACAAAGTTCTTCAGCTTTGGAGGCAATCTTGAAACCTGCACTCAACAATTTAAAACACACATTTTCTGATGGGAAATGTAAATATTAAGGCATACCTATTAGAGCAGAGAGCAATGAGACCAATGACTTGTACATTTGACCAAAGGGAAAGGCTTGGAATTGCAGTTTTGGGCTATTCTGGAAACTTGACAACCAGTATTCAAATATTGCAGGAGGTCAGTACAAAGTAACTTTATGCAAAAGTCTAACTTGAACACTCTTAATAATTCCTGTCCTCAACCAACTCAAATCTGTTCTCATTCGGGCTATATTTCTTCACTCAAGTTAAAAATCTGATTTATCCCTGAAGCTATGAATCTGGTACATTTTACAAAACCAATGCCCATCCAATGTTTAAAAAGTCATCTAGAATCCAGTGAAAAGTTTTAAATGTATAAGATACTTCATAAAGCCTAGAAACTCCTTACATCAGTGTGAGTTCTCCAGACTGAAAGACTAAAATATATATTCTAATTTAGAAAGCAATTGATTCAATAACAAAACACTAATGTCTACTTTATACTAGAAATTGTATAGAAATTGCCAGAAAGGTCCAGTATCTAAAAGAACCATTTACTATATTTTTTAATTCATGTCATTTTGATTTCCCAACCATTCCATCCTACTTTGAGCAGGACTTGAAATTTTAAAGCTTATATGAAGTTATAGTCCTAAATCCCGTCACCTTTATTGAAAAAAAGTGGTGCTTGATTTTTGCAGACCTTTTGAAAAATTTAGAAACAGAGAGCTGTATATTAACTCCAGCAGCATTAGGCTTCAGATGCAGCTAAATAACTTATCCCAGAAGCAAGACACTTGAACCTAAGCCATGATAAATCACCTGATTAAGAATTAGTTATTTGATCCTAAAAACCTACATGGGAAATTTAAAAAAAAAAAAAAAAAAGCTGCTTGCTACCTAGCTGTATTTAAAAATCGCACAAAAAGTTTACAAAAAGGTTTATAACTGCACTACATAAAATAAATATAAATACAGACATTGTAAACAGAACCTGTATATACAACCACATGAAAACCACCGTGAGTCTCCCTTTTTCACCCCCCTCAGAGTTGATACTTGTCTCAAAAAAAAACCCCAGAAAACAAAGCGCCGCTTACAAAAAGGCAAATACAGATTTTATTTAAACAACACCTTGAAGAAGCAAAGTGGGCTAAGGCACCTTTGGCAGCTCATTACACCCACGCTGAAGTTTTAGTAGGCAAGATTAAACAAAAAAGTAATAAAGTCTAACTAGCCAATAAAGCTTACTGCTCTCTGAAAGCACAGGGCTTTTGAGAGCTGTTTGTCACCTGGCCATTGTATTCTCATTACGGGCACTGTTTTTCCAAAAATTGTAACATCATATGCATTGTGCAAGACCCAATAGCTGTTTGGGGCATTTTGTCATTGTCAAATATTTATTTCCTCTCGGGTCATGCTAAAATAGCTATCAGAGAACCAGTGAGAGTCATGACAGATGTGAACTTGCTCATTAAACAGCTGCTGAGGACCTCACCATTTCTAACCAGCTTTTTACAGGCCAATATTCCTATCTTGATTTTAAATTATTTGTGTATGGTGCCCTTTCCACACAGCGTATTTTTATCTGTCAGCAGTTGCTTCCTCAAACTATTGAGACAGGAAAAAATGCCATACTAAAGGGGTATTCCTTGTCTCTTCAGAATGAACAATACATCAAGTGTCAGCATAAAAAAAAACAACAAACAAACAAACAAAACCAACCCAAGCCCTCCCTCAACC
>NW_010109555.1:3113-11305 GCF_000699245.1 Pterocles gutturalis
CCCCCAAAAAAAAAACCCCACCAAAAAAGACCCCAACCAACCAAAACAAAAAAAAAAAACAACCAACCAACCAAAAAACCCAAAACAAAACAAACCACAAAAAAACCCCCCAAAACCCAAAATCCCTTTTTTTGTTCAGTCTCAGGATCAGTTTCTCTTCCCACAGCATCTTAAACAAACATGATTTTTGTTCTTCACTCCTAAGTCTGAACAACTTGGCTTTTTCCCAAATTTAAACTAAATTAATGACTACCAACAACAACAAAAAGCCCCCCACCCCGTCCCGTCCCGTTCCTTGATATTAATCTTAAGGATAGTCATAAAGCTGCAAAGGAGGAGACAGAACCCTCCATGGCTTTTAAACAAAGGCTACCACATTTTAAACACGTGTGTGTTTGCAAAGCTCTAAGCCTCTATTGCTCAAACCACTTGTGGTTTCCCAGCACTTCTTTTTTTTGAATGATTGTGTCTTTATAAAATAAACATGCTTGAGACTAAATTACTTGGGTGTCTGTTGGGAATAATTATAAAATTAGCTCGTTCTAATTTACACTTGCGGGTTTTCAAAAACATAACCAAATACCGTAGCGGGTCTCCTGGTGAAACCAAAGCCTGGCATGTCAAACATGGTTTAGATCATGCACATAGACTTGGATTTTCTCAGTACAGCAGCCTGATCTCTACAGTAGGCTTAGTCCTTTGGGCTTGTCTCCTCATTCTCCAAATAAGCATCCCCATTTGTACGTCTCCAGAGACGTTCCTATTCATTTAACATGCCAAAAGGTCGTGCAATATATTATACAAATAATTCCATTCTAGACACAAAGCTGATAGTATCAAAACAGGGTGTCTTCACTCAGAGTTTCAGTAGTTTGCGATACGTTGTTCAGCCATAACAGAGATTTTGGCTGCTGAATATCTCCGTGCCTCAAACATGATGAAGACATGCACTATGGTTCCAACCACGTTACCTAGGAACATACTTAAGGTCCAGCCAGCGGTATCCAGCAAAGCAACACATAATTTAACTGTGTCCTTCAGTCTCACTGATTTCTCTCACGTAAAGTAGGCTTTTCCAGGAAGAGAAATTATCATATTATCACAATGCTTCTATTTTACTACCCCAGCACAGAATATCACATTTTTTTGCATTAGATAGTCATGACTGCAGATAGTAACCTCCAGGGAACTGCAGCACTCAGCTTATTTCCAAAGTGATTGCTGCTAGTCTAGTAGACAACACTTGTGGATGCACTCAGTATTTTAATACTAATATGCCAGGGTTCAGTTAAAATAGTCACAGTCAGCAACAGTCAACTCTGGCAGACCCATCTTACTCTTCCTTATCCTCCTCCTCTGCTGCTCTATCCTGCCCTTGCCACCACAACTGGTTTTACCTTATTTTCATCTTTTCAGAAATACCTGAACAAGTTTGTTTGTTTATTTTCTTAAATCACATTGCAGCTAATACTTTGCCCTGTAACTTCTCCATGCATACTCTGGTTTCAGACTTTTATGCCACATTTCTCAAGCACTGTGAATTCTCCATCTATTTTAGGGTTTTTTTCTGAGCATTAGGGATGGCCATTCCAGCCCAATTTCCCAAATCCCGCACCTCACCCATCAGCAGGGGATTACACTGCTCTATTCCCTACAAGCCACTTCTACTCCTTCACTGATGCCTGTCACCTCCTTCTCACTACATCAAATTAAACATTACTCTCTTCATACTCTCTTTGTACGAGTACTGGTGATGAGAGAGTATCTATGTGGGTAGGAATGGAAAACTCTGGATTCAGTCTTCTTGGGCCATATCCTGGGTGGATATATACATTTATATGTGTGCATATATATAGGCGTGCATATACACATATATGCACATACACATATACATACATGTGTATGCGTATGTATAACAAGGACTAGTATAGAGATTTTCAAACTGGCAATGCAGGAACAATATTGGAAGGCAGGAGATTTATACGTATATACACACAAGCGTATATGCATGTATATAGACGTACACATATATACATGCATATATAAAATATGTATATATGCATATAGCTGATTATATGTATATTCTATATGTATACAGAATATTATACACATACAGGCGATACTATATACACACAGCTAGTACATAGAAAATCCCACAGACACCCACTTGCATTTAAGTGACTGCAGGGTGCAAAGCACCACAGCCAACACTGCCACTTCTTGACATCCTCCACCACACATTCTTCCGGTGCATTCTCAGGAGTCAATTCATTCTCTAACCCAATATAAAAGTCAATAGCAAACATTAGTATTTAAAAGCCTGAACTACACATGGGGTATTTTACCATGGGTTTTCAAGTGTGCTTGAGTTTGCCTTCTGGCTGTTGTAAAGAATGAGTAACCTGTTCCACTCCATTCAGCAACACCCACTACTCCCCCCAACCTCTGTCTTCTGTGCTCATCGCCTTTTACACACAAGAAAATCAGGCGCAATGTGGAAGAGGCATATTTTAACCACATACATTCCCCAGCATTTATATTTTACAAGGCAGTCACCCTTCCGAGCTGAAAATTGCTTACTGGTGATGTGAAATGCACTACTTTGTTAGAATACAGAACAGGAAAGGTCACAAGCTGTGCCCTTGTGTCATTTCCTCCACAAATCAGCCTCGCTCTGTTGATATTTGTTCTACATTATAACACGCAACTCAGTTATGCATTGATAAACTCAAAGTCATAAGAACAGTTATTGGAGGATGGTTTTGTTAATTAGATTACAATCAGTTAGTGGAAATATCCAAAATAAACAACTCAAGAAAATGTCCCAACTTCCTGGAAAGTTGACCTCCCCCAGCAAAACAAATATTAAAGCTCTCCTCCTATTTAAGGAAAGCAGCAATCCCTATTTTCCTTGCTTCATTTGTGATATTAACACTTATTCCTGCGTTTTCATAGAACCATTAAGGTTGGAAAAGACCTCAAGGATCATCAAGTCCAACCGTCAACCCAGCACCACCCAACCCACTAAACCATGTCCCTAAGCACCACATCTTCACGTTTCTTGAACGCCTCCAGGGATGGTGACTCATCAACCCATTTTGTTTCCAAAAAATATCACAAAGCAGATCAAGCTCCTTGGAGGCAGATCTCATCAGTGGGGACAGCATTTGCTCCCCGACACAGCTCTCGGCCCAGGGAGGAGACTGAGCAGAACGCGCATGTGCTCTGTCCTAAACCAGACAAGTATGAAGAGTGCTGCTGCCACAAGGAGCTCTTGATTTAAAAAAAACAGTCAGTGAAGAAAGAATTAAACACACATGGGGAGGACTGTTGTTTTTGGACTCGAACTATGTTGTGATGACAAAAAAAAAATTACACCATTCATCATAACTGGAAGGGAAGACATAAGAAAGCAGGAGGACAGTTTCTGGCCTTCCTCCTCTCCCAAGGACCCCAATTATCCCAGTCCAGGACATTAACTCAAACTGCTCCTAGGAGAACCACAGCTGAACCTCCAGCCCATTACCACCCTCCATTTTCAAAGCATTCATCCTGCACTTGCACACAATTTACAGACTTAAACTTTCACTGTGCAACACAAAAGCATATGAAGTTGAAAATAAGGCTAAATTAATACTTTGGAGCAGACAGTGGGTAGGAGACAGGAACAGTTAACATTTGTCTTCATGAAGGCTGCAGCCACTGCAAGAGTGTTTAAGCTGAAGAAGTAGTTATGAGATGGGGCAGCATCAGAGCTCATCAATTATAATTTTCTTTCAGCGATACCATTAACTGACCCTGCCTGTATAGCTCCAGTTCCTCCTCCAGCTATACATGAGCACAGATTCAACACAGAAACTGAATCTGACACTGATTACATTGGGGAATTTCCATTATTAAGTAGAATTCCTAAACCCTGCTAGGTATGGGTAAACTTCAGTATGAACTCTGAGTTCTTCCACTCCAACAAAGAGCAAGCAAAGTTCTGCTGCTCTGTCTGTGCACCCCTGGGGAACCACACACCCCAGAGACTGCAGACATACTGGTCTTTTCCCAAACAGAGAAAGAAATGCAGCAAGTCAGATCTTGCCTATTACATAGGCTTGATGATCTTTAAGGTCCTTTCCAACCCTAACCATTCTATGATTCTATATATTATTGAGCAAGGCTTAATGAATGCACAAGAAGCATGGAGGAATAACTTCTGCTCAACATTCAGAAGATGTAAGAGCATTTTATTTCAAGGATCATGCTTTATACAGGGAAGTGAGGCTTCCAAGGATAGGAAGAAAATTATTTGCCTCTGACCAACAAATTAACACAGGAAGTACAGTACTAGTACATATTTAAAGCTATTACTTTAAAGGAGTTATCCAGTGCAGGGAAGAAGGGAGGAAAAAAAAGAAAGGAAGAAAAAAAGAAAGAAGGTCAGACTCAATTAGATCCTAACCCAGTAAATTCTCATTTCCTTCAACATGGGTTTTGCTAGAATGAGATTAAGCTCAGGGCATATTAATTTATCTGTAAGTTATTATTAATACATTGTCATGTATGTTAGCACAGTAATTTTTTCCCCCTGTGTCTTCAGCAGTCTAACACTGGAATACATTCCTTCACTAAGAGTCCATGATTCCTCCAAGAGAAGTACCACTTCAGCAGGAAAATTTCTTTCTCCTTTCATCCAACAGCAATTTAACCTTTGAGATTATACACACTGAGAAACAAAATCACTAAATTTGAACACTTAAATGACGGGCAATGGCTTCACAAGTCACAAAGGGGGGAAACATAGGAGCACCAGGGTACATTACAAGGCTTTTACTCAATTCAAGGGAATATTTTTTTATTTAGCAGTGGATAAGAGATCAAAGCTAAAGCCTAAATTCAGAAACCAAAGAATTCAAAAGAACATTTTTATACCAAAAATATTTCATCTGTTTTGCTAAGGAAAAAGTCAGTATAACTCTTCATTGTCTACCTACCCATACAATCACAAAGGTATGAAGGTGATTACAGCTTTCCCATTCCCTGCAGTAGTAGGCTATAGTACAGCAAGCATCTGTAAACTGATAAAAACTGTATCCATCTATAGTGGCATGATTACACTGCTTTCAACTACTGCTCAAAAAAGTTGTATAATGCTTACAAAGAAAATCTCCAAATCAGCTACATCAGCAGAGACATACAAAGCTGACTTTTGGTGAAACTTCCAATTTCTCTTCAGGTTTCTTCGAGCTTTGACTCTCTTTCTCTTTTACAAACTATTTAGCTTTCAAGAAGTACAGAAATGGTAAATGACCACGTACGCTTTCCAGCCCCTTTGAACAGAAATTGAAACAGGGTTGTGCACCCTACCTGCACTGCACAAAGGCCACACAGCTGGTCCATCTGCTGCACACATGGTAACTGTTAAACCAGACCAACCCCACTCTTTGCAGTTGGCACAAACCTACCTACAAACACTTTTCAAAATTTGCCAAACAGAAATCAGGAAAGACAGCACTCTGTTGATTTCCGCATCAAAATTGCAATTAAGAAATCACACTAAGTTGCACACTATCCCTTTCAACATTTCTTGCAGGTTTTCATTTAATACTCTACAAAATGTATAAAGCGTCAGACCTTTTAGGACAACAGAAAGCAAGAGTCATTGGGGAAAGCATGCCTCCGAGAAGACTTCCAGAGCTTCATCCCCTTCTCTGCTTCATCCTTCTTACAAGCAGAAGTGGGATATGCATTTGCTGCTTACTTTTGAAGGTGTATCTCAATTAAAATAGGTCTCAAGACCCTTCCCTCCTCCCATCAAACCCGTGCACTCATGCAACAATACAGAGCGATAGAGACAGCATCAGGCAAGCCTATACATTTTCTCTGAGAAGTAGCATGGACAGAACTCTACTGATTTTAAGAGCTCTTGACAAATGTGTGCAAGTGTGGTGAACTTGGGCAGGCAAATGCAATAGCATATGGAAAATGTCACACGTTCCAGCAGCAGAACAAGTTGCTATCCACTTTGTCATGCTGATCTACCAGTACTCGCTTATCTTCAGAGCCTTTACTGATACCTGTGGTAGAATTTCACATTCCATGCCCAATACAAGTTATGTTATCACATACTGAACTTCCTACAAAGCACAGAACTTTAAAAAAAAAATAACCCAAAATAAACAAACCCTCCATTGACAAACTTTCTACACGCTCATAATAATGAACACTGTCTTATCTTTATCAATAGATGCTGTCTTACCTTTATCAAGAAAAGCTGAAATGTCCCTTTCTTCTATTCAGCTCCCGCGAACAAAAGAAATGAACTCCACCCTGTGGGCAAAGAACATTTTTTTAAATTATTAGGGATATTCTGAAAGAAGGTAGAATTCATTATAAAATAATACAGACCTTCGAATTCGGGTATGATACTCAGGTAAAAATAGAACGATATCTGGAATAAAGCCCATTGATGGCCTATAGCTAGCTATAGATTTACTACATTATTTCAACAAGTAACATGGTAAGTGCTCTTATGAGCTGCAGCACATTGATACGGAAATATCAACAATACTATTTAATAAGGAAAATGACACTTTTAATTATTAGGTCAGCTTACAAGAGAAACTGGCAGTACTGCAACCCTTTGTGCAACCACACGGGTTTTCTTTACATCTTCTTAGGGGTACCGGAAGAATGAAATAACATGATACACATTACTAAAGACAATTGCAGATGCCCTAATAATTCACATATTTTGTAAATGGTCATCTCTCTTCCCTGTTGTAACACATACACAAACCCAAATGATTCCATGGGAGTAGCGTGGGATTTGTATGGCAACATATGTTCTAAGTCTTAATTAGGGTGAGATTAACAGTCTCATAAGCAGCAGAGAGATCGAGATTCATTTATTCCGAGATGTAGCCATCAAAGCTTTACCAGAGTCCTCAGCAAGAGCAGTTTCAGTCAGCTGCAGAGGACTGAAGAGAAGGCTGGAAAATTATTCATAGAGGCTGGAAGCAACAAGGAAAAAGACAGAGCAACAGCTTCATGAGGATGATGATGATGATGAAGGCTGCTAGAGAATGAAGGCATTACACGCTTGCATTATAAGGAAAAGCAGCTTCATGGGTTAAACAAAAGGCACAAGAGCACAAAGGCAAGGAAAGTCAGGAGGACCAGAGCTTTTACCTCTTTGCTCTTTAATTAACTTCTCCATTATCGCACTAGAATGTGAAGCAGAAATTATTCATTTGGACAGCTTCCCTAAAATCTTTACAATGTCACTGCTTATCTTATCTGAAGTAGCTTTCCATATATCAACACCAACTCAAGAGCTGCAGAATGGCTAAATTTCATTCCTCCCCCAAACAGTGGTCAAATAGTTATAATTTCCTTCACAATACTGAAACAGCTAGAAATTTTGCAAGGGCAAAAATACAGCTGACTTACTGATAATGGCCTGATTTGAGTAGCTGTCCTTGTCCCTACAACAGTTTTGTTATTCTGGAGTCATTATATTCTGTTGTTTGAAAGGAAAAATTAACTAATCAGATGCTACACCTTTTTTTTAAATTAAGCAACTATCTTGGAATTATATAGTTAATTCACAGTGTATATTACAGTTTCCCTTTTTTCCAGGGTAAGAGAAAATCTCCATGCATTTTGTTCACACCAGTTCTGTGAACATTCGTGTATAGAACAAACTACTGAAACGAGTTGTGGTCATTTAGTTTTGCTTCTAATGTTAAGTACATCTTCCCCAAAATACCCGTCACACTGACAACTTGGGAGCCCTCACGCATCCGTAATCTAAGGCAGAAAGATCACTGACTTCACTCCCTAGAGTCACTGAAGAGATTTGGAAATCTTTCTTTTTCATTGCTGAGCTTCTTCCTAAGGCCTGAATACTGGGGATTCCACCCTTTCGCACTCCTCAAGCTCTGCATGTGAGGTCATATCTGCTCTGAAATACTCACTTACAGAGTTTTCATACATCCTAGAGGTTTGTCTAGTGTTTGTCTAGTGTTTACACAAAGCTACAGGTAGAAAAGGTTTGGTCTAACAACTTCATTTCAATCTACTCTACAAATTTTTTTAACAGCACGCATTTAACACAGCAACTCTTGCCATTACCAAAAACTCTAGCAAAAATTCAGCAGCTAACTCTCGTGGCCTCTTCCAAACATTCACACAGCTCTTTC
>NW_010109555.1:11336-12144 GCF_000699245.1 Pterocles gutturalis
TCCCTCGTCCCTCCCGTTCCTATTTAGAGAAAAAGGAGATGCCCGACTCTTGCACCATGACTTTGTGCCCAACGCAGAAGCAGAACGAAGGCTCGAGAGCCCCTGGCAGGCAGCTGCCCTTTCCCCCTCCTGCCATGTGTCAGCCCTGCAGGCAATAGCTGAGAGAGAAGCACAGATTGCAATAATTACACAGATAGTTTCGGGCTCATTAAGCAAATTAGGCAGAATCAATAGTATTTAAAAATCTCCGGAGAAAATGAATAGATGCCATCAGAAAGTTTCTAAGGAAGACAGATTATAGAAAAGTGCTCCAGCATGGGGAAAATGAGATTTCAGTTGATGCAGCCTGCATGAGACAACAAAATTGAATGGAAAAGCCTATGACAAGGGTTTTTTGTAATGTATGTAAACATAACATATATAAATACATGGCTCAATTGTAGAGACCCAGATAATTCTTCCAGACATCAGTTTTCATCACTATCTTCAGTTCTCGAATTACACAACGTTATGATAGGATGGAATCAATTTATTTGTAGTTCTCCATACCTACAAATTTTGTCAGGGAAAAATATAACTAACACAGACAGGAAGCTGGATAGGCACATCATTCTAGTTAAATAAACAAAAAAAAAAAATATTAATCTGAAACCGAATCAATTCCTCCCCTCCTGTTAGACTTCATGATTTCATAATAGGACAGAATCACATAAGATACCAGTTTTGCTAAGATCAGGGTAATTTTAAGTTCGTAATTTTCAAGCAGCTTATCAGTGAGACAAGCAGAAGGCTCAAAAAAAAAAAAAAA
>NW_010109556.1:0-4040 GCF_000699245.1 Pterocles gutturalis
CCCCAGGCTACCTGTCCTTGCTTTCACCCCACTTGATTCACCTCATCCAGATCATTGATACTGAGCCCTGTGTAACACCACTTGTGACCAGCTGCCAAGTAGATTTAACTCCATTCACAACAACTCTTTGAGCCTGCCCATCCATGTTGATACAATAGGAACGTAAAAGCACTTCATTGTGTGGTATTTTCTTACAAGTATATTCTTAGTAAGTACAATACTCTGAACACTAAATACATTCCATTAAAAAAAAAAAAAGTAAGGTATTTGAGAACAACCTGAAAGAGATATAGATTTTTATGTTAGTCCTTAAATTTACTGTCAGACTGCTGTGGTGTGTATTCCTAGGCTTCAGAACAGCTGCTGCTTTCCTCAGTGCTACTGACATCTGCCCTTGCAAAGTTTTGGCACCTTGAGCTCCTTGATGAGATTAGAGTGACATTGGCTAGCAGTACATTGTGTATTTTTTTTTTTTTTTTTTTTTTTCTCTAGGCTTGGAGCTAAACTTTGACCTTCTCCTTGGCAGCTCTCAAAGAATTTTAGATTTGCTCGAGTTGGTTTTTGTAGCTACTTTAAAGTCCATAAAGGCATTATGTTCTTGTGCATATCGACCTCCAATTTAATTGGAGTTACAGCAATAGAAAAAGTGTGGCTTGGGGTGGTGGGCTTAGTGTGAGAGCAAGTCATACTGTTCTAAGCTCACATGCAGCTTCACTAGTGATTGGATCTGGAGCTAAAGCATGAATGTGTGCTTCTTTCTGCCACAGAGCAATAAGCCCTGGAAAGATGGGGTGAGAATGGGGTGTGTGTCAGTACCAATTTTCAAAGCCTGAATTCAGAAGGGAATTTAGAACACAAAGCTAATAAGTAAGACATAAAATTTAGTAGGCCTATATATACATACACATTAGACTATATATACTCTTATTTTTCTTTTATTTACACACATGTATGTATATATGTATTATGCATGCATATATGTATGTGAAACAATGATTACTGCCTTTCCCTTAAAAAATTAAAATCCTACATCACAGGAGCTTTCCTATAGTGTTTTTCTTAAAAGGTAACAGTGACATCAGTGTTCGTGTCATCTTTTCCTCTTAATGTAAGAGGTAATGCTCTGATTTCAAGGTTGTATTTTGCTAAGCACATACTGTCAACTGCTTTTGCTTTTAAAACCCACTGAGTATTTTTAGTGTTTTATTGCTAAGTGCTTTGGGCTACCTTGTAAATGGAATCATAGAATCACAGAATCATTTAAGTTGGAAAAGACCCTGAAGATCGTTGAGTCTAACCATAAAAGTAACATTGTCAAGTCCATCACTAAACCATGTCCCTAATCACCATGTCTACATGTCTTCTAAATACCTCTAGGGATGGTGACTCAACCACTTCCCTGGAAAAGGTGCTATAATATTTTTTGCATTCTATTCTGAAATTACTTGGGAATGTGCATCAGCATTTGCATATAGAAGTGCCTCAGAATGATCCTCTTTAAAATATCTTCATGAATGACTTAGTTTGCAAGATGGTCCCGAGGAATAAATAGTGTGTTCCCTAAAGACTTCATAGACCATTTGAGCACTATGGTTCTCACAGAATAGCTGTGCTTTTTGAGGAGGAACGTGAGTAATTGGAGCAGTGAAGTGCTGTGATGGGCATAAAATCTGTCCTTCTCTAATGGGGAACATACATGGATCATTTTGTGTGTGTAACAGAGAGAGTTTTTTCAACCTGTTAAAGAAAGGCTTATCTCCGCCCCCCCCACCCAGCAAGTGTGTTTGCAAGTAATTAAGTACTGGGGAGGGTAGGAGTCATGCAGCCTGTCTGTAGTGGCTTTCCCAGAGAGCACGATGACTAATCAAGCTTTTAAGTGAGTTTAAAATAAAATGTGACACTTTCAGTGAATGGAACAAATAGATGATATGGAGTGTGAAATATATTTGGTGATTAGCTACTGATAGGATTTTGTTGAATGAAAGTGGTAAAATTATACTTCCGAAGAACACATATGAAGCTAGATGGGGAGCTTTTGCCCAACCAGCAAACCATGTAAGTGCCTATATAACTTTAAATGAAAGAGGTATAAGCAAGCTTAACCTAGGTCTTTTTCTTTAAAGACAAGTTCTGTAAACATTTTGTTAAGAAATAATATTTTATTAAATCCCATTTTTTCTTGTCTTAAATTTGAGATTTAGGATTTAGGCAACTGAATGCTTCATATATCAAGGCATTTAAAATATTTTCTTCTTGAAGGAAAGTCATATATCCAAAAAATGTAACCAAATACTTGAAGGCAAAAAGTCAACCTGCACGGCACACCCAGAAAGGCTTACTGTAAGTCGGGGAGTTTTCTAGTTCTTATTTTAGTCTTTGTAACTTTTTCCTGTAGGTCTGTCTGTCTGTCCATCCCATACTCTTATTATCCTTCTTCCACACTTTTCCACACCACTCTCATTCGTCTACTTCCAATTATTAATCTTTTTATTTTTCTTTCACCCATACCTATTTCTGTGCAAATGTCCATCCCTTCTGCTTCACTGCGATCCCAGTGCAAATGCTCTGTCTTCTGACACTCCTGGGCCTGTCTTTGCTCTGCCTCAGGGAAAACTTTCTCAGATAATCATGTGATAGTTTGTCAACTTACTAAAGAAGAGCCCATGTGGTAGACACTTTCTCTGAGAGTGGTTCATTTCAGATAGGTTGATGTCAGTTGGTCTGATTTCAGATGGGAAAATGTGAGGAGCTGTTTTTATCACTGATTCTTTTAAGAGAAGAGTTTATGACTGGCGTAGAAAGGTGCACTGCAAAAATCTAAAAGAGTGCACATGTGTGTCCCAAGATTTGAGTATTGGTTAGATAGGTGTTTAGTATTTAGCGACCTCCATTTGGCCAGGTTCATTGCAGAGATAAAAGGTTGCTAATAACAGCAGAAATAGTTTTGCCCCACTCATCTGGAGCATTGCAATACTGGGTTAAACAGATTCTGTGTTATGGGTTTGGCAATGACTAAAACACCAGTATGTTATCAACATTGCTCTCAGCACAAATCCAAAAACATAGCCTCATACTAGCTACTATGAAGAAAATTAACTCTGTCCCAGCCAAAACCAGCAAAAGTGGAATGCGTTCTGCTAGTCAGAGCATAAGTACACAAGAAACCAAAAAGCATTGGCAAACTGAAAGACTGCAAAGGTGGCATGAACAAGTTGGGCTTTTTTTTACAGTATTAATCTGATTCAAAACAACTTACTGAAGCTAGCTGCTGAAGACAATTACAAAAAACCCATTACGGACTCAGGAGTGACTTAAATCTCTTAGGCCTGGGTACCTGCTCTGATTGTGTTCCCCAGTCACGACATTTGTTTCCTTTCCTCCTCGCTTTGCACACTCATCATGTTTCTTAGCAGAAAGGAAATGGGAGTGAGGTCCAGAAGCAGCTTTCCTGGAAACATCTGAGGAGCATCTGTGATAAAAAAAATAGCCTGAGAAACAGGAAAAGGAAATAGTCTGGTTTACATAAATGCACCATCTACTTAGTTTATAAACTCATTGGGTCAGAGACTGACTTCTAGTGTCCTGATAGTGCCAAACAGAGGCCTAGGTAATGACTTAATACAGACATTGACACCATAAATAGTAATTTTTGAACAGACTCTTTCTCTTCCTAATTTGTAACTGTACTTGAATGGCAATGGCTTTCTTTATTGGGAGGAAACGCCAGTTTAAGGAAGTTAATTTTGAGAAATCAGCAGTAATTTCATAAAGCAACCATCTCATACTCCAGAACTTACTTTTGAAAAACAGAGGTTAGGCCCCTAAAGAATAATTACACTAGGAAGGATTAAGAGTACATCAACACTTTCCAAACCTCTTTCCCACCAAAAAAACTTTGGCCTTCTACAACAGGGCCACAGCGCTGGTGGGTAAGGGAAGGGCAACTGACATCATCTACCTGTACTTGTGCAAAGCCTTTGACACTGTCCCACATGACATCATTGTCCGTAGGTCGGAGGGACATGGATTTGACAGAAGGA
>NW_010109557.1:0-872 GCF_000699245.1 Pterocles gutturalis
AATCCATCTCACTACCCGATCATCCAGAAACTCAGAATAGCATTCAGCATGGAAACATAAAGTACCAACAATGCACAAAACATACAAACATGATTCTTCCAGAAAACCACCAGTGATGACAAGTCTTTTACATGGTAACCAGAACTCTGGGGGCAAGAATAGATGTGCTAGAAAATAATTAAGAAGAGTTACTTGCAAAACAGTAAGGCTCTATAACCTTTGCTGTAAGCCATACTGGAATCCCTCCTTCTTAGCATTATATACTACAAAAATAACATTCTGTTTCTGATGTAACAAACAACAGCATCGCATAAGGCACTGCAGGATTTACATCCACGGCAAAAAAAGCAGCATGCGTGGACTGTAAAGGGACATTACAAACATAGTGCCACGGTTGGTCAAACTAGCTCACCATCCTCAAGCTCCACTTGAGGTGGAGGAGGACTGAACAAGGCAGTTCTGGAACTAATCATACACTGCAAACACCCGGTCGTTATTTGGGAAGTATCATCCTTAAAACAATAAGCTACTGTGCAATCATCTCAGCTAGGGCAACATTCTAATGAATCTAGATGAAAGAGGGATGTACTACATTTTTCCATTTCAAAGTCACAGAACCCAAGGTAAATATAAATGTAAGTATGTCTCTACTTTTGTGGGGAATAAAGCTATCAGACTAAAGAGAGGCAAGAATTGATAGCGATATAATCTTTAAAATTTCATTCATCGCCAAAGCGAAGATCTGTGACATATTTAACTCGACACACGCAGCCGGACTCAAAGGGCCTGGCATTTCCGGGACCAGCGAAGGGCATTGTTTGGGACACCCGACACCCCACTCCCCTGGCACCGAGCCCCGCCACCGGCCAGCA
>NW_010109558.1:0-446 GCF_000699245.1 Pterocles gutturalis
GCCCTAACCATTCTATGATTCTATGATATACCCATATAAATGGATGTATTGATTCTACTTCTACACAAGGATAGGCCATGGATGCAGCACTAAGGAAACCTTAGCTGTAAGCACTGGATCCTCCTGGGGCACCAATACTTCTCCCCTTGCACTTTGTTAGCTCGTGGATGTGCAAGCCAAGACTTCTTCCTCTCTTGCCTCTTATTTATGAGAAGAAGCAGAAACCCTCCCAGTGCTAGTCATCCTTTCTGATCGGAAGTCTAGGCTGACCAGCAGAAAACCTCATTGATTCTTGTATTTATCCATGCTGACATGTTTTGCTATATCTATAGCAAATCACCAAGAGGTAATCCAAGACAGCTAACATGGCTTCACCAAAGACAGATCTTGCCTGACCAATCTGGTGGCCTACTATGTTGGAGTGACGGCATCGGTGGACAAAGGAA
>NW_010109559.1:0-1428 GCF_000699245.1 Pterocles gutturalis
CGGCCCGCTCCGCCCTCCGCGGGGCGGGGGCACAGGGGTGGGGCGCCGGCGTCTCTTGGGGAGAAAGTTTCGGAAAAAAATCCTCTTGATTTGGTGTAGGAAAGGGCATGAGCGCGATCTCCAGAGCTCTTCGCGTCTCTGAGCCCCGCGGGACCAGGCTGTCATTTCTGGGCGAGCTCCCAGGCAAAGGCAGCTCCAGTTCTCAGAGGTGTGAGACGGGAGGAGGGCCGGCCCGGTACTCTATTTCCAGTGATTCCACCCATAGCTCTCCAAGGCAAGTTCCCCTATTACCCTGTTAGCACGGGTGAAGTCTGTGCTGCTTTACCACATTTAATATCAGATGGCTGCACAGCCCTTCTGTAGGCAGGACCACAAACCGTGCCACCAGCAGGTATCAGTTTCGCAGAACACGCTGTGATGACAAAGATAAACATGAGAACTTGTTAATACAGCATCACGGTGTCACCGCAGACATCCTATCCCTCCCGTCCGGACGGCAGCCAGCTGCTGGTCCAGCCAGAGGAGCAGGTAACACTCACCCAGGAGGCAGGTCAGGCGGAAAATGCACACCTCTTTGCCAGCACTCGCTCCAGGGAAAATTAATTTAAATGTATGGAAACAGCTAGTTCCCAGTGAGCATTTAGTTAAAGCTGTCGTTCTCGTTTCAAAAAACCAGCTCCTTCATATCTGTTATTTCTTCAACATGCTAAATATTATTGAGGGGTTTTTTAAAATCTTCATCTTTAGTCTTAACAAATGGTGTTATCAAAAGATTTTTAAATATGTAAGACATGTAATTAGACATTCTGTTATTGTTACGTGTCTACATATATATGTCTGATTTTTCTTCAGATACACCTGGCAGAAGCATAAAATCACAGACAGAAAAGAATAACCAAGATGCTCAGAACCAACTAGGGCAATGTGACAAATATTTACCTCAACTATTAAAAAAAAAATAAAAATCCAGTTTAGATTGCCTGGTTCTGCCTGTTCCACCTCTAGCTGCCAAGAGTTCCTCACTGCAAAGTCCGTTTCTTCCCATCCTTCCCACAGAGAAGGGACAAAACCAAGCCAAAATCCTCATCTATTTTAAGACAAACGATTTCTTCTGCTTCCCTGTTTTTCCTCTAGACTAAACAAGCCTTCAACCTTCCCCCCTTTCCCTGTCTCGTTGCTCTTTCCCCTGGACTCTCTGCAGCTGCCCACACTCCTGTCACACACAGGGCTGGCGGGGGGCTGCCCTCTCCTCAGGCGGGCGGGAACCGCGGCCCCACGGGCGGCTCTGGGGAGCGGGGCCCCCGCACAGCACCGGCTCCTGGGTTTGCTTTGTGACCGGCGAGAACGGATAGTTAGCTATAGAATACATACAGTATATGACACTGTATATAGACATACAATAATTAATTGGAAAAGAGCCAATATTAA
>NW_010109560.1:0-3751 GCF_000699245.1 Pterocles gutturalis
TCGTTTCGGGGTCTCTAAGGCCCCGAAGAGGACACGCAGAGGCTAATCGGCCTGAGAGCGTCATCACTTCAGCCCACCCCGAAAGCTTTTCCTGCAAGTCCCACGCTGCAAGACCTCACTCCCCCACACACCCAAGTAAATCTGTCTCCTTGTCACCGATTTCTACAGATGTTGGCGTAATTGCGCTTTTTGCAGTTCTGTTTTTTCACAACGGTGCCGTTACTTTAGCCACTGCTATCCTGACGAGGACTTAGATTGACTGCATCAAGACAGAAGGCAGTCAGAAAAATAAATGCGTCATGGAGGCTGGGAGGCCCCGAAGTGCCTGGGGAACTCGCCGGGAGGGAAGACATCCCTTGTCCCTCAGCACAGAGCTGCGGCAGACATCCCATCGGAGACCATGCCTTGCTCCCAGCCTTGCCAAGGCATCCCCTCAGGGCAGTCAGCCATCAGGAAAACAGTCCCGTCCGCCAGCTCAGCGTTTCCAGAGGCTGGGCCTCTCTTTATTCAGTTTTTGGCATTTGCTGTTTGTAGTGAAAGACATTTACTCTGAAAGGCTGGGTCTGCACACTCGGGGTCGAGCCCATGTTTATCCACCCAATACACACACATGAACCATACATGTTTGTATTTATAACACGTCCCATCTCTTACATATACACTCATATTAGCACAGAGATGTCTGATAGCTACACACTTCTTCATACATACATGTATTTATACATAAACAATGGAAAGTTCCATATCTGCTGCTTCTAACCTACACACGGCAGGCAGGGCAGGTGCAAGGGTGAGATTACCTGGGGGAGCAGAGGGAGGAATAATCCCAGAGGAGGCAAGAGAGAATATCTGTAATGCCTCGATTGAAATGGATGAGTGATATAAATTGCACAAATGTTATGCACACAGCTAATCTCCTAGCGGTATGGTGGGTGAGTTATGCCTGCAGCCTTCCTGAGAGGCTCACAGGGTACCCAGCAGACACCCTCAATCCAGCCCTCTGCAGCAGTTTAAGTGACCCCTGCCATGGTGGCTCTGCCCCTTTTCCCCCATAGCTACGCTTGCCTGCAGCCCATTTGGAGCAGTGCCCACCTCTTGCTGCACATACTGCACCACAGAGCTCTGACTTCTCTCTGAGCTACCAGGCTCCTCCTGGGACAAAAACTGACACGGCAGTGCTGGGACATAACTGAGTTATCTATCCCCCACTCTTTATTCAGAGCTTCATTGCAGCTCCCATCCAATTTGTTGCTTCTTCCCAAAGGTCCTAACTGCTGGAGTCATATTTTTAAGTAGAAGCTTAGGTGGGGTTTTAATGTTCTCAGTGAAGTGTGGTTACAGATACTAGACCTGTAACGTGAATGATCTCCACCAACTCTGAGCCAGGAGACATGCAGCAAGAATCTCCAAGTACTGTGTTATAAAGCAGATCCATGCTAAGGCAACTTCTGCTTTTGCAGGCCAGACTAAGGCTTTCAGAGGACTGAAGCTAGCATGTCACAAGCGTAGGAAATTAAATTGAGTGTCTGGAGACTGATCAGAAGCCTGGTACAGTTTATGGAAGGATTTGCTGTCATCCCACTGGGTTTTGGTCTGGTCAGTCATTTTAAAGCTCAGTTATACTCATGGCTTTCAAGCTTCCTCAGTTGGCAGACTCCTAAGCTGCTCTCATGAGCACACAACTTGTTTGTAACATGCTTCACTTTCCTGCACCAGGCTTGCTTTTCTTGGTTACTGTCCCTCAAGCCTTTAGAAGCATACTACAGACCCCAGCAACTCACAGGGTCAGACTGAAAATGCAGAAGCTAGTCCCGAGGGCAGTGGGATAGCTATCCTATCTGCTGTCGTCCCCATGCCATCAGAAAGATACTCTCGAACCAGCTCCATCCAGTGGCTAGCGTTAGAAAAGCTCACTTTTGTTTCTCGTCCTGCTACGCCCCTCTGAGGAAATAAACTCCTACTGCAGGATCTGGCCTGTCTGTAGTCCATGTAAAGTAGGTGGTAAAGATGATAACAGCATAAGCAACGGCAGTAGTAGTCATTACTTGTTACTTCTGGAGGAAGCACAACCAAAAAAAACCTAAATTGTTTTTCAAATATGAGCTAATAAACTAGATTTCTTAAAAGATCTGTGTCTCAAGTCCTCTCTGCCCGTGGAGGGCTCTTGGTATCTAGTGAATGTGCAATGCAGCTGCTTCCTCTGCAGGTCAGGAACACTGACATTCCTCTCTGTTGTCTCTTAAAAAAAGAGGATTGACTACCTTTGAGGTTTCTCTCATTCATAGGTGCATATTTCCTTGGATCTGTTTATAATTCTAATATCCTTTGTTTCTTTTAGTCCCATCTTACGTCTCTCTCTCTCTTTTTTTATAATGTTCTGCATTTTATAACATTTTTATTTCACTTAGGTACTGCTGGGTGTAATCTCTGTCTCTAGGTAGGTCTTTCTCTACTTTCATTTCTGTTCTACTCATAGTCCTAAAGTCCAAAGCAACCCTCCAGCAGGTTCCTCTGTTTTTTCCCTCCATTATGATATTACTATAGTCTATATTACTGTAATATCCAAAGGTACCAACCAGACTTTGCACTCAGTCACTGTATGAACATCCTGGCAGAAACAAACGAAGTCTCCAAGTGTACCACTAACATAGGGCAGAAAAAAAGGAGAGGCAAGGAAAGTGCAGAGGTCGAGACATCCCAAAGGAGACAAAGATGCCCAGTGCCAGAACGACCTGGGAGCCCAATTCTTCCTTGTTCTCAATCTTGTGCTTTGATTTGCAGACATGCATTTATACTCCTTTACTGTCATTCTGGCACCATTCTTTCTGAGAAATCATTGTAAACATGACCAGCTACAGCTCTTTCAACCAAGCAACCCAGAATGAATGACTTTAACCCTTTCCACCACCCATGAAATTATTTCCCACCTCCCCGAACACACAGTGCAGATGTAGATGCCTGCACGACGCTTACTGCACATGTACTCTACCTTGTCTTTAACTCTCCCCTCTCTAAGGCATCTCAGCATGCCCCAGCATACAAACCTGTAACACTGGGTCAGCTGCTTTTCCTAATTACTACCTTCAGCTCAGCTGCTTTATCCTACTGGTCAACATCACTTTAGAGGATCTCCCGTCTTCCCCAGTTCCACCCAAGTGATTACAACTGATTGTTTCAAAGCTTCCTCTAATTCCACCTTTTACAGAGACCAGATTCCTCAGGCTTACCCTGACAGAAATTTTGACTATAAAATGGTGCCATTTTGTGAGTTTCCATAGGAAAACACAGCTCATCGTGACTGCAGCACCTTAGTGCATTAGCATCAGCAATGGCAGGGAATGCTATTTGGAGCTCTGTAACTTTTCACCTCAGCTGCTGCAGCAGCGTTCCCCAGAGCCTCTGTTTTCCCCCGTGCATTCCCACAGTATCAGTCTGGTGCTGTTTGTCTCACGGACTTGCAGCTGCAAACCCTGACAGTGGTTTTACCATGTGTTTTCTTGGGAAATACGTTACCACGACCATGAAAAATACCTCCCTTCGCTTCTTGTGTCCCAGATGTTATTTTATAGTCGTGAAAGCCAAACACAAAGCACCAGAGAGCACCTAGCAGCCACCCAAACAACCGATAAGCTCTGCTCTGTAAGGCCAGGCCCCACCCCCGCCGCACCCCGCTGGGCGCAAGGGTTTCGTCAGGGCGCGGTGCAGGGCGATGAGAGACCTGGAGAAGCACCCCAGCTCCGGCCCACCCTGC
>NW_010109561.1:0-6644 GCF_000699245.1 Pterocles gutturalis
CGCCCGCCTGCACCGGGGGCCAAGCCAGGGCTGTGCGCCCAAGCTAACAGCAGTCACAACTCGCATGACCCTCCCCTGGGGCTCGGTGGTGGTAGCCAGCGTCTCGTGCTGTGGTCTCGCTTTTTCCGTTCCTCCTCTAAAGAACTTGGCATTATCATCAACTTCTCTGCATCCAGCAGGCCAGGCCAGGGGCTTTATTAACATAGAATAACAGTACCTCACCACAGGCGAGCCAGCATGGGTGCTGCTCCGAGTCGAGTTTGACTGCAGTGTTAAACTGGCTAAAAATGTAAGTTTTTATAGACGTTACTGTTCTGCTTCACATTTTCTTTTCCTTTCCTTTTCCCTTCAGTGATTTTAAAATTATGTTTATGAAAGAAAAAAAAAAAAAGAACAAGAAAAGAAGGCTAGAGTCAAGATTCAACTGCCCTCCCTCAACTCTTTCGGGCACAGCGTTTCCAACTCTCTATAGCACAGCATTTTTCCCACTGTCATTCCCCTTCAAGCTCACCTAGCATGTCTAGTGTGTCATTTCCTTGAGTACTAATTTGCAAAGATGGCCAGATCAGAGTCAGAAACCTTCCCCTGGCTGGGCAGGTTGTTCCTGCCATGCACCTCTCCTGCTTGTTCATCGCCTCTGCTCAGCAGCTCTGATGGTGAGAGCGGTACACTGCGCTTTGTTTGCTTTAGTCATGATTAAACAATTAAGCTGGACATTTGGGTCCATTTGGACAATGGTGAGCACGCACACACACACAAACTATACGTCAGAGGATAACTAAAAGCTATAGAGTGTTTTAAATGCAGGTGAATTCTACAGAATAATAGACCAGGAATGTCTTTTCTTACTCCCCTGTTGAAGATAAGGGGAACATTTTTTTTAAAACAACCTCCTCCTCCTCCTCCCCACCATCACCACCACCGAAAAACCCCCCTCACATGATGAAAGACCTATAAAGTTGAATAGTTGGGAGATAATAACTCTAACGGTAAAGGTTCCAGCATACGTATACCACCCTGCCTCTGGCAGTAATCCTGGCTTTGGGGATCTGAAATTTCCTAAAGATGTATTAGTGTCTTATACACATGTGCTCTTGTGCACTCATAATCCTTTTCACCAGCTTCTTAGCTGCATGCTTTGTATTTAAATTTTCCTTCTGACCAAGTAAATCCCTTTGGATGAAGTGACAGGAGCTTTTCAGCACCCATAGCTGGGTGACAGCTGGTGTAGAGGCTCTGAAAGACTGCAAAGTGTTCCTTACTAGCTTTCTTCAGGACCAGTGTCAGCCACCAGCTGAGCGATTGTTAGCTCCCCTTTGGGCATCAGTCAGCTGAAGAGGCTCACATTAAAGGCTAAAGTAATACAATGGATATTAATATAAAAAAAACAATATCTGTGCTCCTGGCTTTACTGTGCTTTTAATTAGGTGCTTATTCATTACATGTGAACACGGTACATTTTCATTAATTCAGGAAACCCTTTATTAATACCGTATGAAGTATACATGCCAGCCTCAGAAACACACTGTTAAAACTTTGGCTTGAAAAACATAATTGTCAGAAGCCTTTCTAGGAGCAGCACAGCGGTTAAAGTAGTTTACTTACAGATCACAGAACAAGATGTTTGTATTTATTTTCCCTCAAGTAAAGTTTCCCTGCAAATGTCCAATGTGTAATATATTCTGTTATTTAATTCTAGATTTGAAGGTTTGCTTCTCAGGGGTTCTGGCAAGTTTTTGCTCTTGGAATTAGCAATGAGGAGCTCTGGAACTGTGGAAGTAAATCGTGCAATGTAATCAGGTCGTTAAAGGAAAAGCAATCCAAAAATGGGACTGTTTCAGAACGAAACTAGGGCTGGATGTAACACTGCAGGATGCTGCCTGCATGAGTTTTTCTGAGGGGGTGCAGGTACAAAGGCAGGGGAGAAATTCTTCACCATTTCTCCAACAAGTAAAGCAAAGATTAATTTAAAAGAAGTAAATTTTAAAACACAGTAGCTTGTATGATAAAATTTTTAATTATTTATTGATCTCTAAGGAGATTAAAGTACTGAGCTAGGTAAAACTCCCACAGCATTCAAGTTGTTTTGCTTGTGTAAGGACTCTTGTCTTAGACCAAAGACTTACGAAAATTGCTTTATAAAAATAGTAATTAATATTCAATACTTTGTTGGTGTGCCACCCACATATATTTGTGAAAGCACCTCAGCTTTTATATAATAATCCAGACCTGTGATAAGCAAACATGTAAAAGTATTTTAATTGTATTTTTTTTTCTAAGACATGTTGTAATAATAATATTCTCATTTATAAATTGGGATAAATGGAATTGTGAACTTTCTTTCTCTGGGCCATTATGTTTCAATAAAGTTGGGATAATAGAGTGCTTCTCTTTTTCTTATTTTTCCTTGTTCTGGAAACAAATGGGGGATCCTAAAGGAATAAATCAAAATTCCAGAAAGACACGAACTCCCTCAAAGATTTGAAACATTATCATTCCTAAAAGCAAATTGCTAAACTAAAACTACAGATATCTGAAGATGTTCCTAATTCAAATTTCACTCCCAATGACTAAAAGCAAACCAACTTTGGGCCTTTAATTCACATTCAGTAAAGACTTTGAGAGCAATTTCTGTATGAATGCTCATTTTCAAAGAAATATAACAGCTTTCAATATAATGCATTTCACTCAATGTTTCTTTCCATTTTAATCAGATGTGGAGGTTTATTGTCTATTTTTTTTTCACTGACAGATGCTAATTGAATAAGATACATTTTGTAGAAATAATAAAATTCACAAGGTGCCTCTTATCTGTGAGTGATAGATCACAGAAATGAGGAAGATTATTCAAATAAATTAAAACAAAGCATTGTTTTCTGTCTCTTCTTTTTACTTTGGAAACTTAACAAAACTAATTTACAAAGAAAAAGTGAGGTCTTTTTATTTTTAAACCTTTTTCATTCCTCTACAGAGATAGTTACATACATACCATGAGAACGTACAATGCAGTTTCAGTAAAGAGATAACATTACCTTTCACAGACCAAATCAGACATGTATTTACAGTTCTCACTCCTGCACCCTTTGAATGTATTCTTGCTATTCATTCTTACATCTGGATTTTGACCCTTCTTTGCATACATTTTTCCCACCTCCAAATTATGCTGCTGCTGAGCCAGAAAATAAACACTCTCTAAAATCTCAAATTAAGCTTCCCCCTGAATGAATTGCTGAGGGACCTGATCCTGCACTCGCTGAAGTCTGTAGAAGTTTTAATCACAAATCACACAAGCAAATGAGACAAGGGGCCTTATATTCATAATACCTGGGCAAACTTCAGAGCTGCAGAACTGAAGGCTTTCTTGTAAGTGTTGTAATTCTAGAAATCTGCTAATAATAAAAATGGAATTTGGGAGATTTTTAGTTTGAACTCAAGCATTTCACTTAGGTCATGATCCCAAGCACTTCTTCAGCATGTTTTTCCCTTATGAATTATTAATACAGGGCTTGTAATGGGCTCACAAGTGACTCCAGAGTCCTTATTAGTAAATCATGGTCACAATATCAAACTGAAAAATTCACAGGATGTATAGTAAAGGTAATATTTAATCTCTGCAGGATGTTTTTGAGAGAGAAAACATATGATAGCAAAAATATAAGGGATTCTCTATTTCCTCTAAATATTAATTGACATTTTCCCAATATGGGTCAATCAAAGTTCCTAAATATTACAAGCTTTTTTCTTTTTTTTATTCTCTGTTTTTAAACTCTTTTTTAAAATCGTTTTTTTTCAACAGCTTGTTTTACGGTTCACTTATTCACTTTCTATACAAAACACTGTTGGTGCTTCTTTATTATTATTTTTAAACATACAGCATCTTTTAAAAACTATAAGACATACCTGTATGTTTGGTGTCTGTTTACATTTTCTGTAATGTAGTCATTAAGCACACAACGTAGACTTAAAGGATGTCAAAACTGACAACCACACTATGATTGATGATGCTGTGCTAGACTAATTCTTACCAGGTGTGGTGTGATGTGAATTCAAATGCAGCTCAGGGTTCTTATTTGTATTAGTAAAGTTGTGCTTTGTCTAAGTTCTGTGACTTCTTAACCCACTAAATCCATCTTCTAATCCAAATTTTTCTTCACCTTATTGCTGTATACAATATTTTTTTCCCCTCTCTCAATAAAGCAATCCTTACGTCTTCGTCTCCAGTTGGGGTTTCTTAAGACATCCATTTCGTGTAAATTCCAGAAAATACCAAGTCTGATGAGGTTATGTTAATTAAGTGCAAAATCTACATAAAGGCTTCCTTAAGTGACTTGAGCTAGGGTAGGTGAAATTATGTAGGGTGAAATTCACTCCATCAGCATAAAGCATAAATGGGAGAGCTTTATGTGAATAAGGAGTAAAATCCATGATCTTCAACCAGAAAAAGGACTACAGCACAGAATTCTTTGGCCCCTACATACATTGTCTCCACTGTCATCCTTTGTCATTTGCAGGTCAGGGAGGGCAGTATTAAGTTATTACTTCTTGTTAAGTGTCAGTGGCAAGTATTGGGCACTTGCGCTTTTGAGCAATAAATAGATATTTACGTGTTAGCGAGGGAGTGCTTTACCTAAACTTTTAGGCTTTTTTTTTTCCCTCTCTCTCTCTCTCTTCCTGCTTCCTCTCACCCCCCGATTTTTGACTCTGTCCTCACTGATACATTGTCATCAGGTGGATCATTGGTAAGCCACGAGTCCAGCATCTTTGATAATGGAAAACCACATTGGCCTGGGGTGGGCAATGGAGTTGTATCTGTTTGTTTCCTGGATGAATGATCTATCATGCTTGATTATATTTATTTTATTTTTATTTTGTTAATAAAAACAATGAACATGCAAACAGAGTTTTGAGACACTAGGAAACACATACAGCAAAATTCTGAAGAGCTCCATTTACTTCAACACCCAAACAATCTAAAAACCTAAATAATATGATTCAATGAATCATAGCAAACCACATCAAGTATTGTGTTGTTAATCTATGAAAGTACCTATTACCCCCCCACCCCTACCTCCCTCTTTCCCTCACTATTTCACTTAGGTCTAATTTTAAGTGAGTGCTTTCTCATGCAAATATCCATCAATTTGAATGAGATTTTGCAAGGGTAAAGACTGAGCAAAGACTTTGGGATGTGGTCTTCAGAAAAAAAACCCAAACGCTTGTTTTATGCATACAGAGAGTCACTGTACAGGAAAGTTATTGCACTATTACTGCACAAAAGTCGTGGAAGAAGGGCCAGTATATGGGATGGTAACATGCACAATCAGTCTGCAAAGGACTGTCAAGCACCACTGGCAGAGACACCGGAGTGGGGGGAAGGTGGGTTTTTTGGGTATCATCTAGAGTACTCAACTATCTTCTCTCCACAATTACCCTGAAATAGCCCCAAGACCTCTCTGTTGAAATCCACAGGCAAAGAGGGGCAAGTGGAAAGGGCCAAATTTTAAGTTCTGATGGTAAATCATGTAGTTACTCCATTCCCCAAGACATCAGAGAAAATAATTATTTCCATTTGTCAAAGTTCTGGTAACAAGCATTGAAGGTGGGATAACAATCTTGTATAAAAAGAAAAAAAACTTTTTTCTTATATTTAGATAATTTTAAGTGTTGGCTGCTTGGAATTCAGAAGTGTTGAAGAGGCCTGAGGAGGTTACAGTGACCCCTGTAGGCAATACAGTCTCCTCCAGAAAGAAATCGGGAAATTAACATTATAATTTTATATATATATAGAAAACCATTTTTATGTATACAGTTACCTCTGCTTTTTTTTTTATCCTTTTTGGCAGCTTCCTCTGTGTTTCCAGTGTGTAGGAACCTGCAGGTGAACTTCATCAAGTCAGGGTAGGAATTTTGATGGAAGCAGGTACAGGGAAACATGGGGACAGAAATTCATCAGAGCTGAACCGAGCATCTTTATTTGTTAATACAGCCTGTGCTCACAAAGTGCCTCCCAGTTTTTGCAGTAGAGCAGCAGATGTGAGGAGTGATCCCTCACTCAAAGCCCTTGCAACAGGTCTTCTCCACAAACAAGAGAACCCTTGCTCTTCTGAATTTTAAAGTAAACACAGGTAATTGCATTTCTTTCAGAATCATTATACTAATGAATTACAATTCCAGCCTTGTGTTCACTTTGAAAACTAGGTGAAAAACCCAAGGAAGACAGCTATGTCACCCACTTTATAGCAGAAGTATTAAAGTATGCCAAGTGCATAAGCTACATAATTGACATTTGTGGTTAATTTTATTTGCTACATACTCCTATATAAAAATTGCTGTCCCAAGAAGTGCTAATGTCACTATGAAGACTGTTGTCACTTACTTGAGATGAGATGGTATCCTGTGCCAGACAGCATGGGGGCTGGATGACCTGGCAAGTGGCAGGAACGGGAAAGAATGGAGACACATTTCTCCTTTATTATGGGCAACCTCACATCTGTGTGGAGCTCTGGCATTTCTTGGAGGTCTTACTAGTCTTCACAGAGCAGTCAGTGCTGCTTTCTTTTCTCTACTCATTCTTCATCTCAGCTTGCACATTGGCATCGAGTTTGTTTCTTCCTGCTAGTCACAGAATCACAGAATCACAGAAT
>NW_010109562.1:0-16783 GCF_000699245.1 Pterocles gutturalis
GAGCCGGGAGCCCGGGAGGAGGTGGATTCCCGGGGGGCAGAACCAGCCCCCCGAGGGGTTCGTGCGGGCCCGGCCCCGCTGCCGCGCTCCCCTTTGTCCCGCTGGGGGACCCACGCCACGGGCCGGGCAACGGAGTGTTACCTGCACGGCCCTCGAAATGGGACGTGCTGCGAGTGTTCGGAGGACCCCAGGCTTCCACAGGGATTCCTCTTTGTTCCAAAATTAGAAAACCCCAAGCAGCTGGTGCTGCTGCAGGTCCCGACGATGGGGAGCACAAGGACAGCGGCCAGACCCAATTGGGTCAACGACAAATTTCAGCCCTAACTGAGGAAGCCAAGCTTCCTAGCGGTTCTGGCTTCTTCTGGGCACTCATGCAGCTCTTTGATATAACGTCTGAGAGGTCACTTTGGGCCCAAAATGCTTCAGGTTGAGACAATTTGTAAATTTCAAAACCTTTCAGACAAGTATTTAATGAGCTGACATGGCTGGGAGGCTGCAAAAAAACCCTCTTCTTGTTCCGTCTGGCCAACTCCAAAGCCGGCTTTGCTGCACCACCGGGCAGCGGGTGCACAGCCTGCCCAGCGGGCAAAGCGGAAACTTCTCAAAATGGGGGAAAGCACATGGGGTTTTTCCCAGGTACAAAACCAGCTGGAGAATGTTACGTCTCTATCCCAACAGGAGGTTCAGCTCAGCCCAGTTGGTGCTAATACTCCCTGGACACATTTCAAGTTGTGGAATATTTTGAAGCTTCAGCCCCAGACAGCTGTGGGATTTCGTATACTGCTTTCTTCCCTGGGTTTTGAAAGTTGTTTTTTTGTTTTGTATTTTTTTTTCTTTTTTCTAACGGTTGTCAGTAGAGGCTCTGATCAAACACATCCCCCCCTTTAAAGCGGGGTAGAGGAGTCTGGCTTCAAAGCAACGGTATGGTATTTAATTTAACTGAACAGTACAGGTGCTGGGGTCAGGCTGCGAGATACAGACCACAGCCTGGTAACTCCTTCAGAGGGACATGCACCCGCATTTGTCAGAATCCAAGCCCATGTAACTACTGAGATCGATATTTGTACAGGCACTGGGATTTCAGGACTCGCCCCAAAGTGTGATGAATACACCTGCGGATGGCAAGCGATTCGGCAGAGGTTTGGGATGCGCACTGCACGCGCCCCGCCACCCTCCTCACCAGTGTACCTGCAACAGGCACACGCTGTTACCCTTAGCTTCAAACACCGCCACGGTTCGGTCACGAGTCAGCTCTTTGCATCTTTTTTTCAGTGTCTGATGAAGACTCGTGGTGACTTGGGTTTTATGCTGGAGGAGCAAAGCACACGAATAACCTAAGGACCTAACTTTCTTTCAATAAGGCTTCATTTTGTAAGTTGTTTTAAAGGAGTTTTGATGTTTCCCACCTCTTTGGAAAAAATTTGAACTGCCTTTTACAATTGACATTTCTAGAAGAGTTTCTTCATTGTATAATTTTTTTTTTTCCTCCCCAAGACTCGTTCATTAGCAGTTACAGAAAAGCCAACTGTGCTTGCAAATCTTCCCAACTGGCCCTATTTCTGCTTACGTATTCCTGGTTCCCAAGGGCAAGCTCCTTTCACCAACCTCCATGTCTGCCTGCCTGTCATTGCCTTCATCCAGAAAAGGAACTCTGTAATACAGAAAAGTTTTATTATGGATTTATATATATTTATATAGAGAGATGGGTTGGCCCATCTCTCTCCATTTTTTGGCCTTTCCAAAATATACGGATGCAACTGGCTCAGACTACTTGGCTCCAAAAAATCTAACCCAACTTTCAGTCTAGCTTCCGTAAGCGGTGTTGACATCCCTGTTGCCTACCCCTCTTCCTGAAGAACTCGCCTGATTTGCAGACAGCTCTTTGCTCAATGCTCTCCTTACCCCAGCCCAACACAAAAGATGTGATCCCCAGTGAAAAGCTCCTTTGAGCTCGAAGTTGAACATTGCCCCAAAGTCAAGCCTGAGCCATTCACAAACCCCCTTAACTCTAGTGGCTGCCCCATCAGATTTATAGGATAAAACTCAAATTACATCTCTCCTTAGCTGCGCCAGCAGTCAAGTGCTGTTAGTTCTCCAGCGCTTTCCAAAAAATCCCACATGTGCACCCCAAGAAATCTTAGCGGCACACGGAAGTGGCCACAGCAATTATCTTGTGGTTGGGATGCTTTTGAGCAGCTTGAATGTGGATTCTTCTGCAGCGAATACGTATCCTGAAAGAAACCATCCACATCAAAGCCTGTAATGTCTGCAAAAAAATGCAATAGTAAATAAAAACTTCTGCCAAAACAAGAAAGTTGACGTTAACACTAAGATGGATTGTTTCCATTCTGGATCAGCTGGGGGAGCTGGGAGTTTGAAACTGGGTTTGTAATAGAAAACACACTTCAATATTAACATTCATCTGTTATAAAAATAAAGGCGCTGCATTGAGAACTGTTAAAGCATTTTTAGACGACTTGAGGTTCCTAAGGGAACTTAGGTTCTTTCCTTTGTGTATAATTTCACAATTGGATTTGACATAAGTGCCCTTTTAGGTTTGTTCCCTGGAAGGGTGTTTTTTCTGCACCATCTGGTTTTCCTCATCTTTTTTTTTTTTTTTTTGTGACCAGATTGCTTAGGCTTCTCTGAAAGCACCACTATTAATGTTATCTTAATAGTATCTTAATGTTTGTCACTTCAACAGAGATCTCTTTCACCTTTCAGAAACCAGTCTGACCAGATTTCTCAACTTTTGTACTCTGCAAGTACGCCAATTTGCTGTAACTGTCTATGCTAATGTTGTAAAAATGTGCTTATAGTTCCAGTGTTCTAAAAACACTGAAATACTAATTGCTTTGCTGCCAGGAAAACAGACCCTACAAGCACTTGCTTTAAAAATACAATGTAGGCTCTGCTGGACTTCTGAAAAGCTATTCAGAGCATCACACAATATATACACTTTGCAGTATTGTGCCCGGAGAGGACTCTCGTTTGGTGCTAGTGGAGAAGAAGCATTGCTGCCTGGGTTAGAAAAGGTCTCCATTTGTTTTGTTTTGCGTCATTTGCTACTTATAACACATCTCATGTTTGAAGGTCAGAACAGAATGGGCCAAAATTTTGAGCCCCATGCAGCATCACTTGCATTTCTGAAATTGTGGCTTTACTGCTTTTGAAAAACCTGTTTCTATAGCTTTCAGAATATGCAGGTCTCCTGATGACAGGAATACAATAAATTATTTTTTTCAAATAGTAAAATTCTCTGATTCGTAGCCATTCCACTGTGGCACCTCCTCCCTCCTTCCACCATGGTTTCTGCATCCGTGTGGTGAACAGGATGAGTAAAACAACACCTGTTAAAACTACCTCTCCAAAAAGTGCCACTTTGGTCAGCAGTGCCAGCCTACCCCACCTTGCAGAGTCAGTGGAAATGCCACTTCAGCTCTTCTGCCTAAAAACAAATGTAATGCAGAGTCAGGTTGTGGGAGTACCAGTTTACAGATGGTTATCTGGACTTTACTTCTTCTTAGCTCTTTCAGAAAAGCATGCAGAATAGACTGCGTGTGTTATAGTTTTGCTACCTGTGCGTGTAGCAGTGGGTGCTGTGAAGGGGCAAACTCCAGCAAAGCCGTAATTTCATGCAGTACAAAATATCGTGCTGAAAGAAGGCAAAGACTCTTCAGATAAGTACTTACTGGAAGTAATTTTTCTGCTTGCAGGGTATTTCTCTACAAGCAATCAGGTTTAAGAATTCTACCTATTTTTACATAGCCTTTTCAAATCATCTTTTGGTTCTTAATGTATGCCTGTTTCCAACTGCTGTGGCCATGATTTCAACAAGCAGTAAATCATGCATTCAGGCTGCCACTGCCAGACCTACCCACCACAGCCCTCTGACAAACACATCCTGTCCAGACCCATTCGTTTCAAGATGTTCTGAATGGTTCATTTTATGCCATCAGACTTTACACAGCTCCCATTTATGTGGTTGGGGTTTCCCAATGATTTCAGGCCATGGAAGGCAGAGCCAGTAGGTACTGAGTGCTGTGGAAAACCTGCTCTCAAGTTTGCAGCTGGAAGCTGTGCAACATGGCACCTAACCCTCCGCAGTGATTCCTGCCTTCTAAACCAGCCAAAGTTGCCCAAGTAACTGTTTGGAGGGGAGGGTAACGTTGTATTTGAAGTTACAGAGCTACAGCCTACACAGAGGTGCAGCTGCAACACATAAAACTGTTTTAAAAAGCTTTTCTCATATGGGAGCAGAGGAGTTTGCCCTGGTGTAACTGGATTCAGAGCGGTACATCTTTTGTCTTGGGTGATGGCAGGGTAGGGAGCAGTGTGCCTGTGTCTGACAACAGTTCTCGGGGTGAGCAGTTTTCTTCTGAAGCATCTCCTGCTCCTAGCCACTGGCTAATTGACAGCGACAGGGATTATGTGGGGAGGAGAGAGATGTAAGGGGCAATTACTGGGTAAGAGGAAGAATAAGGGAGGAGGAAGGCCCTCTTTAGAAAGAATGTGTGGTTGTGCGGTGGGGCTCAGCCAGCCACAGCTCCTCTACCTTGCTTTCCCCTTCATTCCCAGCAAGCCAGACCCCATGCTGCATGTCTGCTCTCAGTAACTCTCCTGCTGAGAACAGTCTGGCTTACTCACCTCCAGTTCAGAAATTCCACCTCACTTTCCTAAACATCTCTGGGTTTAACCCACAATCCTCTCACTCCTGCTTCTCACCAGGCCTCCTGCACCCAAACCCATTTGGGATGTTGGCTCCACCTTTAATTGAGCACTTTCTTCCTCCATTCCCTCCTTCACCAACTCTTTATCACCCCCAGCTCAGGAGCTGCTGCCTGTTCTCACCTGGTGCAGAACATGCTGGTCCTCTGACAACCAGGCAATATTTAACCCTGAGCTCGACTCTCTGGAAGAGCTGTACCTTTCCAGTTCCAGAGACAAAGCAAAAGAGGTCAGACATTGGATGGTAGTGAGGGGAGGGCACCCTAAATCATGCGGTAAGACGGGAATATACCCAGCATTAGATGTAGGGATGCAGTAAAAGCGTCTTTGCCACTGGCTTCAGTGCACAGGTTTTTTTCCAGAAGGCACGAGGATGCAATCCCATCATATCAAGTCACTATTCACTCCAGCCCAGCTCTCCAACCTTTGCTATTTGCACCCATGCAACTATACTGGGGGAAAAAAATGAAAACATAGCCTAAATAAACATATAAACTACATGTCCTTTCTGCTTCACGTCCAGTAATTGTTCAGTCAACAGAAACATCGTTTCACCAGCCTGAAATAATCCCCAAGAATCAGTGAAGTGTATGAGCATTTTCCCAAGCATGCTCTCTGCGTGCTTCCCTGGCCTTTCACAGGCTTTTCCAAGCGCTGAACTGGTGCTGACGCTGTGGCTTCCAGTGCTGGAAACCCACCCAGAGCAGGACACCCCTTTACCGGCTGGACAAAGCCCCTGAGGATGTTTTTTTCCCTTTCTGTTCCCAGGGTAAGCTGTGGGCTTGCAGCACAGTTTCAACAGAGGTTTCACTGATGCAGCCACACCAGTACAATACTGGCTAATGCCCAGAATTAAGCAAGGGCCAACATCTATTTTAAATACAGAAAATCAGTGCTCTGTGCAGAGAAAATGTCTTTGCTATTGTGCTATTGTGTCCCCCCCCACTTTTTTTTTTTTTTTTAATGGGAAGCCATAAAAAAAAACCACCCCAAACAAACTGATAGCTCTCAGTAACAGCTGCTGCTCCACCAATTGACCTTGATGGGCAGTTCAGTCCCAGACCTCAGTTACAAATGTCTCCCTTTTCACTCTTTTCTTTCGAGTATCTCTGCAGCTCATCTTGGACTAACATAACTCTGCCCACAAGGTAAGAGAAACCAGAAAAACTGCATCCCACCCACCCCTGCAGGGGCATCCCTGCCCCCAGCCTTTTGTCTGGGGGCCCAGCAGGACTGGGATTGTGTTTTACTGGGGGAATAGTGCCCAATATGATCGGTTTCCTCTTCCAGTCTGGGCTGGGGCCCTGAGGCAGTACTGCAGGACAAGAAAATCATGGCAGTCCTGTTAACTCTCCTCTCACCAGCCAGACCTCACCTGGGACACATGCAGTTGGCATTGGAACTCAGTGGGCTTCAGTAGCTAGGCAAGTTTTTAGGGAAAAGGAAGCTGAAAAAGCTTAGTGAAGAAAAAGCAAAACACAAGCTGTTTCATGATAATAAAAGATATTTCTTCTCTTTGCAGTTCTCACCTGGCTTATAAAAGTAGACTGCAAGGGGTAGATGAAGCTCCTACATCTCAGTCTCAAATGGAAATGTGGACTAGAGCAGTGAGATTTTTATTTGTTAAGATCTATGAGATCTTAAGCTCTATCTTCTGTAATCCAGATCTTATATGACCACTGTAATAAAGCACACACTGTAATGCTGTACAGACCACAGCTTCATCTCTTAAAAAGCAAATTAACTATTTAATAATTTTTTTTTTTTATTTGGGATGTTCAGTAAAAATTGTCCATAACATTGACTCTGCCTTTTCTCTTGATTTCAATGAGAAATCAAGCCACTTACTGAGATGGAATAAAATGGATTTTATTTCATCATCAAAATCTTAACATTAATGTTTTGTGCACAAACTTTCCTCAAAGACAGGTAATAATGTTACCTGCCCTTGTCTGGCACTTTGAAAAATTACCACTTGTTTAGAAGTATTGTCTGCAAAGTATTAAGGTGTCTTGAATGCAGTAAGAGCAATTGCTTATTCAAATGATCCAGTCTAACAGAAATGCTGAATAAACGGTTGCCAACTATTGTAACTTTATTAAGGAAATTTAGTCTAGATTTAAATATTCTGACAAGAACATATATTGGGACAGGAATGCAAAATGTCCATACTCGTCTTTCCTTCCACCTACACGAGGAAAGGCTCTAGTGCAATTACAGTACGCTGTTTGCAGAATTTCAGTAAACCGTGCTGGGAAAAGTGCTTTTCAGCTAGTGTTATCTTTCTGTGCTAGGAGGATGTGCCAGAAGGCTAGTCCTCCTACCTGAGGATGTAAGAGCTGTCACACTGCGGAGGAAAGCTCTGCCTGCCCCAGTACCTGGACTCTGATGGACACCATTAACACATTCTGCTTCTGGAATTCAAGATCTAGGGACTTTTGAGCCAGAAGTCACATAACGGCTCAGTGTTGTGCTGACTTGCTCAGAAATTGCCTAATCCTTTCTGTCTCATGTTTGATTCTGGCTTTAAAACATGCTGTGGTAAGGAGCTTCATAAACAAGAGGGCCTATATTTTGAGGTGCGTGTATCTCTGAGCTGGCAAGATCGTGAAAATGTATGGTTAGTCCATACATTTGGGAGAAGAGGAAGAGAACAGCAGGGATGGCCTGACACAGCAGCTGAATGTACATGGTGTCTTCATAAGCCCTATGCAGACTGGAAGATGCAGCTCCTTTAGCATGCTACAGCCACAGTGCACAAGAACACTCTCCAGAACACTATCAGGCTTCACCAGACCATCCTACACTGTTTTTCAAAGGTCTCTCTTGCTGACTGCTCCTTGCCCTTGGTTCATTTGTCATTCCAGGGCATGAAACATTCCTGTAGCTCAGCTGTCTTTCTGGGCCTCCCCTGACATGCTGTCCAAAGGTCATCAAATACAATCTTCCGTCACCCACAGCCTCTTGGCTTGGAGGTCTGCCAAGCTGAGGTTAAGTGGTAGCACTCATTGCTCCATGAGGCCTCTCAGGTGCTTGAGCAAACAAAGACTGGAGAGGAACAGATGCCTCGGTAGCATGTTCAGACTAGAAAAACTCACCAGCTTCCGCCTGGGACTCCTTGCTCTCCCCTGCTCTTCTCAGGTTGAACACCGTTGGAGACGGTTCACGTTGTGTTTCTCTCTCAGCTGCTGCAGAAAGTTCTATTTCTCAGTTGTACCCACAGCAGCTTTGCAATGTGAAAGCCAGTATCTGTCCAAACCTCAATTTCTCTTTAGCAGCTGCATCAGCTGAGCTAAAAGGAATGTATTAGTATCTTGCATAAAACTGGGTTACTTTATTCAAGCATGGTCCTCCTCTCATAACTTATGTTTGCACTGTTTCAGCTCTATACACATTCACTTAGTTACAGGCTAGTCCCAGCTTTCTCTTAAAAAGGAAATAAATCCTTTCACCTGTTATGAAGGAGAGCATGTAGAATTAACCAACCAAGCTTGCCAAGAGAGAATCACACTGCACTGCAACCAAGGGAACCTGCCTCATTTTCTAATAGTCAGGATGAGGACATGGGATTTGCCTACATAAGGAAAAGATCACCTCAGTGCTGACAGCAGGTGTCAGCGGCAGATGACAATTTGTGCTGAACAGGTCTCCTTGGCTCAAAACCAAAGACAGGAACAACTTTCTGTTGTGTGTAACAAGAGCAAGCAGACAGGACATACCGAAAAGCTCCACCTGCAAGCCCAGCTTTGGCTAGTGCAGGTGCAAACTTGCTACCCTTCATCATGCTTGCTGCCCTTTCCATTTCTGGCCTTCTCAGTTCATGCCAAGACACACTGCAGTGCAAAAGAAACACAGATATGCGGGCCAAGTCCCCTTTCTTATGCTTGGCACTAGCATCGTGGCATTTTCAGAAGCATCCGATATCTTTAAACATTCACCTACCTACAGGATTTGCAATGGCATGCCTGTGGAGTGGCTGAGCTAGCACATCCTGGGCCAGCTTCCTGGTTGTACTAGTACACATCTTCATCACTCCTAAGGTAGGACAGAGAGGATGTTTTCAGGTCTTCTCCATGCTGCCAGTTCACCAGTCCTTAGCCTGCTCCAGTCACCAGCTGCCAATACCATACCCTTGAGAAAATCCTTCTCTGACAGAAGGCTGAAAAAAGTTCTTTTCACACACATGCTGCCATCAAAAGTCACTTCACAGCCTGACAGTTTGCTCCCTTGACTTCATCTCAGCCTACTCTAGCCATTCCCAGCTCAATGTACTTTTTACAATTACTTGTCACTTCCTTACTGAAGAAACATTGACACTTGGCAGGAACAGAGGGAACTGTAAGACAGAAGACAGTGGGAGATAATAGAAATGCAGGCCACAAAGGGAGGCTGCTGATTATTTTCATTAGCACCAGCAAAACACAGCTGCAATAGAAAAGGAGATGTCAAAGTGAAAACTACAGTAGTCAGACACAATATTGGGAAAGCAAGAGAATCAGCTGCAGAGGAAGACTTCAGAAAAATACACTGACCTATACAGAGCCTCTCCCAAGCAGCACTTAACCCTGAACTGCCCCAAGAAGTAGGGAAGGAGAACAAGGGACCTGATAATGTTTCATTACACACAAGACAATAGCATTATCTGTTGGTACAGACTGTATCTCCATGAGAGGGTATTCTTTTTTAATATGTATTTTTTGTGGTTTCGCTCATATAATTTAGAGGGCAGCTGGGCTATTTCTGTACAAGAATTGCTGGTTAATAGGGACTCTGAAAATACTAAGAACTAACAACAATTTGCTTTACTAAAGAGGGAGAAATACAACACTTGCAACTGGTGCCAAGTGGACAACAGTCTGCATACAAATACTGCATTTCCAGCTTTGTGATGGCTGTGCATGCAAGCATTGCCTACTATTTTATTCCAACAATTTCTCTGTGCAACAACTCCTAGTGCTGGAATTTGTGCCACCTAGCTTAATTTCCCTTTTGGAACTTAGTGATGTAAAGTGATAAAAATGGAAAATTATTTTTAAAAAAAAGCACAATGTATGATCTTGCCTTGCTGACAAGTCTAACACACACCTTGCACCCAGAAAAAAGAGCAAACTGCATAGCATGACAGTCTGCAAAACTAGCCAAGATCTGACCTGGGAGCTGAGTCACAAGACAGAGTGGCATAGAGAAAGCTTATTTCTGTATATTTTTTTTTCTTTCATCACATGCTTCAGGGGGAAGTCAGCTGTAAAACCAGGAGTTTCATTCCTGTAATGAGCTTTTAGCTTTGTGTGAGGATGTAAGCCATGTCAGAGTATGAGCAGAACTAGTCCCAGGTGCCAAGAAGAACTGCAATTATCCTACATCAGCATTTAACAGTTTAAGTATTTACATATGCCTTGAAACTATGAAGTTGCTGTGATGGTGCTGCCAAAACCCTGTCCAGCAGCAGAAAGGCGACTAGGACCTTCCAGATCAGATGCTCAGGAAGGAAGATTGAGGTTTCTCACAAGTATGAGGTCTATGTTGCCTTCCACAAGTTATTTTCATTCAGTAGCCTCACCAACATCCTTGAAAGATCTAGGAAACTTTGATATCAGAACTTGCAGGCCTCTGTTTAACCCTACGTTACATTGCCAAGAACTTGAACTGCCTCTGTTTGTAGGCAGTTGTTCAGCAGTGACACATTCTCAGCATAAGAAGCAGATCTGTCCACTCCTATTCCAGGATAGAGTTTTGCTATATTCACAACAAGGAGCAGCAGCAGTGATCATAAATTCTTTTGAAAGGTTCAGCTGATCACCTTGTAAAACCAGGAACTCATCAACATAATGGAGCTTTTCTTCAGACTCAGATGTGAAACCCTGATTTACAAAAAATTAATTTCTTTACACAGTTCAGTATTTTGTTATTGAAAATCCAAACAAGAAAATAGCACTATTCCCAGTATTGTTTTATTTCACTGAAACAATATACAGCTTACCAGCTCCACGTCTGGGGGTAAAGGAGGTTATGACACCAGCTGGGAAGTTGATGATGAGACATAGCCAACCCTGAAAAAACAGACAGTGCCATCCCTGCAGGCATCACGATAGTGCTTTAAAGACAGAAATACTCCTTATTCACTTATTTCATTACTTCAATGAGAAGGGCAAAAATATCCTACTTATTCAGGAACTATGATAATGCATCAGGTTTACGCAACAAATCACATTTCATGCAGGAACTATAAATTCAAATGAAAGCATTGTCTAAAACATTTCACAGCACATCATAACTTCAGGGCAAACTTCAGCTTCAAACTACCCGGTTAGCAAAAATCCAGTTTCATTATTATGTAATTAGTTGACAAAGAGAGTATTGACTGTGTCAAGTTTCAACCTGAATACACTTAGAAATAGGTAAAAACCCCACACAAATTATTTTGCTATATTTGGTCAAAAAGAAAGATTTATCATAAACTTTTCCTCATAAAAGGTAGAACTTTCCAATAGGCAGGCCTACAATAAGGTACCCTCTTTTCCAGGTTGATAGAGCAGGCTGTTAATGAAGATATTTTCCCACAATCCTCAAGCAACTCAGAGCAACAAACCATGATTTTATCCTCAAGTTCTCTATTTTATCAATATTTTCACACTGTCAATGCAAGCTCTACACTTTTTTGTAGCTTTTGTTGACTTCTTGAAGATTTATATGTAATTTTTTGTTGTTGTTGCTTAAGCCAGACATTGAACTCTGGTATTATCATTCAAGCCAATTATTTCTGTACTCATGAATGGACATAGTTGCTTTCTGATGAGTAACACTGGAGTCACTTTCCTAGACTTACCACACATGCCACATCTCCTTGTGGAGATGCAGCTTGTATCAGCAAAAGAGTTTACATCAATTCCCAGACACAGTATTTTCCCTAGGATGAAAGCTATGCTTTTCAGAATGCTGCCAGCATAGAAAAGCTGTGCGCACACATGCACACGCTTCTAAGCTGTATCAGGATGGCCTCTGGGGAAGACCTGGTGGTCAAGCAGCCCATTTTTCACTCTTCCCCCCCCCAATCCTGAGAAATTTCCCTCACTCTTTTCAACAATGCCTCTCCCAGGGCAGAGTCAATCACACAAGAACCATGAGAGCCCAAAAACATAATTAGAGAACAAAGCAAGACCTCCCTGCTTCCCACTCTTTGACAGCACTTTCTTTTAAAAAAGTAATTTGGGAAAGTTTACATCCCATTAGACATCAAATTTCCTTTCTTTGCTTAGTCTGAAGGCCTGCTATGTTCTAGAGATACTAGTAGTTTTGGATTAAGAATGCTCCCTTTCCTTCTGCAATAAGCACTTTCGGTTTACTGTAGCCTGGACAGGTAATATGGACAGGGCCTGAGATAAAAGCCAGTTCAGATCAAATGTTTTCATAGCATTGCTAACATCCACCATAAAAAGAAAAGTCATGAACCTCTGTGTGAAAAGTGTCTGTAACCACCTGAATTTAAATTACCTCAGTCTTCCAGAAAAACATCCAAATTAGAGGGCCATCTTGTTTCATTTCAGGTTATTTTTTTTTCCTTTGTAATTTATACACAAAATCCCCCAGGTTTGCACAGCCACTTGGATAAACCCTAAAACATGGAACATCCTCGAATCTGCAAATTTTGGCTCCAATAGTCACATAACAGATATAAACACTATATTAATGTTAATCTCCCTGTAGTTTTGCTCTTTTCCATTAAGGAAAAACCCCAAACACCCATCTGAGTAGCCAACTGCACTTACAGTAACAATCACATGAATTTTACAAAGACAAACAGAAGTAGCTTCAAAGAGCAGCATCCCTTAGATATCAAATGGATTACACTTTAGGTCTTCCAGATGCTGGATCACCAAGAAAAGAAAACAACTCAAATTCTGGTTAAATGGAATTAATCCCAGAACATGAGTAAGATACTTGCTTCCAAAATCTGGTAAGGCTACCACTGCCATAATCCCTCAAGTGCAGACAGATACACAGGGACTGTAACATCATTCTTCTTAACTTGGATTAATTTATTTTGTATCTTGTAAGAAGCTGCTATCATGAAATAGTGGATGTTCCACCACCTGTGGTACCTTAAGAGTCCACATTTCCACATGGAAACAGAGGAATTCTTTGCCTAGTCCTTCTCATATCCATTTCTGAAGCCTACTACTAACAAAAAGTGCCAGCACACAGGAAGATTTAGGTCAATCACTCAGACGTAATAACATCAAGATTTCATCTTCGTTTTGTGCCCCCAAAGCCTGCAGAGAAAAGAAAGATTGTCAGCTCCACCACAGCCTTTCCCCTGGGCTCTCCCCAGTTCTAAAAAGGCTAAAGGTGGTGAGATGAGTTAAACACATTCACATAAAGTAGAAGATCAAGCAACCATTGAGCTGACTGGCCTGAAAAACATTCTATTCTTGCAGAATAGACAACCTGCTTTCTACAAAAAAATAATGTTTGCACATGTTCACTGAAGAAGGGCATGCGTAGTGCACAACAAAGGGGAAAACCTTAAATTAATGCACCTTGCAGATGAAAACAAACCCAGTGCTGGTGGTACTGTGCCCATTGCAGGCCTCTGGGGAGTTTCATGCCCCACAATGCTGCCCTACTTCCACAGGAAACAGAAATAAGAGACATTGTTATGTGCCCACCTGTACCAGCTGGTAAAATAAAGCTAAGAATCCCAGTTGAACCTCAAGTAACATCTGTGCAGTTTTCATAGGTCAAAGTTTCTTGAGCTTCAGGAGATTAAAAGGTCTTTTGCCTTACCAGAAGCAGTTCTTGTTCCTGAACTGCTGCCTTGGGTAGAATTGCTCGAGTGCCCATTCATTGGAGGTGCAGCTGTGGGATTTGTCCACATACTGTAATACGGGGAATGTGGCTGTGCTCTGATGAAAAAGAGTGGAAGGAAGGCTTCATTAACAATCTTATGAAAAATTAAGAAGTTAACATTGCAAACAAGGGGACTGCATCTCCCCGAGGGAAAACTGTATGCAGGCAGTTGCTTCAAAGCTAGAAATCTCCCTATTTAGTGTAATTAACATGTTGAGAGCAAGGATATCCAATGTGGTCACAATAACACCTGTAGACTTTCAAAAGGAAACAAAACCTCATTCTTCAGGATAAGCAATTATAACAATTGCAAACGCAGAAATTTTTCCCTCTGAAATCCTGGCCTTAGATTCTGTCAGACAAGAAAGTAGATTTGACATCTGAAGCGTAGATGCATTTTGGTAACACCTACATCCCAGCCATGCAAGACAAAAGAAAACACCCCTCTGTTCTGTTAACTATTTTGAAAAGGTTGTATCAGTAAGACTAAGATACCATGACCTTGGACTCACTGATTTAAATTACTTCATCTATGGATATGGAATTTCCTGCTGTTGAAATTTACAAATAGCTATCTCACACTTTCTGGCACTAGCATTTTCAGGCACATCTTTTCAAATGACTGAAAAAAAAAATTTAATAATAATGGAACAAAGATTGTTTTAAAAGAAAAAAAGCCCAAATTAGGAAGCTTGTTCATTTATTTGGACTTAAATATTCAGTTAGGCCTCTGATCTTCAACACTATCAGGTGGCTACTGAAATGGGAGTGTTGTGGAAACCCAGGAACCAACCTGTGTGCAGATAATACATAGATATAATGCTTAAACAAGGGTCATGTGTTTATGAATTAAGAAATATCAAATCAATAAAACCTTGAACACATTATACCTTCTAAGATGATGGAATCATAGAACCGTTTTGGATGGAAAAAACCTTTAAGATCATTGAGTCCAAGATACAACCTTTCAACCTCTAAAGTTCTACTCAAAGTGAATTTATAGACAACTTCTGCTGTTGATGGCATCACCATCCCAGTGTCATCATACTTGACTATGTGATCAAGACTGCACACTGGACACTTTAGAAATTCTCTTACATCAACTTTTTACTTCCATAATAACCAGGCAATCCTAATAAGGTTTCTGTCATCACCAAAAAAACCCTTTACAATGGAAGATGCTGTAACATGCTCCTGTCCACATGATCTTACTCCCAAACTTTCAATATAAAAAACCACACGTAGTTATATTTAATCTGTTATGTTACCGCATTCCTACAGGATTAGACTTGACACAAATGCAATTAACTAGAGGAAACTGCTTGGTCTCTAAAGATTCCCTGCAGGAGCCACATATTTTCTCTTGTGAAGCCTAAAACGGCACCAATTGCTCCCTTTAAACTGTTTTATCTAAAAATTATGCATTTTAAATGTTTAAAAGTGTTTAGCAAATATGACCAGCAGATATTTACTCCAGCACTGAAACTACTTTTGAATGCTGTTTGTGTTATGTTTTTCCAAAATCCAATTTACACATGACCTACAAGTACTTCGGAAAACCACACCTCTTGGATTTCCATACATAGGCCATTAGGAGCCTGTAGATTAAAGGCTGCTTAATTTGACCACACTGAGTATCACAGGAGAGCAGCTGCCATCCAAATTGACTTTAGTAGAGATGACACTGATACAAGAGACCTATATACAGATGGTTTTATGCCTGATATTATCTGTGTTTTAAAACAGTCTGCAAATGGATTGTTTAAATGTTAATTTTAAATTTGCAGGCCATCGTGCCAAGTCAGAGCAATCAGCTAAAGCAGAATGAAATACTTCAGTCCTCCCAATTCTTTTTCTCCAGAAACACACTTAAAGTGTCTCTGCTGCTGGAGCTATAGATTGCTTCTCAAAATTGTTCTAGCAGTAGGATTTTATAGCTTGAATGGTACAGGCCTGAAAGCTTAGAAACAATGTAAACATGGTACGTGGCATACTCCCTGAAAGCTTAGATACTTAAAATCCGAAAGCAAGCATATTTTACCTGTGACTGCCAGCCAAGTAGCCTAGCAAGCCTCCTGCTCCTAAGCCAGTCCAAAATCCCGGTCCTGAATTGGTTCCATGATGGGAATGAGTCCCATAGCCATTGCCATCTTAAACAGAATGAAAATGGAAAATACATCATTTAGTGGCACCTAATCCTCAGATCACCTGTTGCAACAAGACTCTTCCCCTGTTAAAGATAGTGGAAAATTAGACAATTAACTCCTCCTGATTTCAGTAGATTCTTGATCAAGCTTAACTTGAAAGACCTCGCAGTTTGGAAAGCAGAAAAAAACCATAGAAACAAACACTAATGTAAAGAGGTTTACGTTAAAAATTAGCTTCCACTCAATCTCACTGCCCTGACCGTTGCAAAACACAGCAAAAAGTCCCTGCCTGAAGATTTATAAACAGACAAGTTAGATTAAAAATAGAAAATGAAATGAAGAAAGAATAATCTGCTCAAGGTCACACAGCAGGCCAGAAGCAGATGCAGGAACAGAAATCAAGTACGTAAGACCAAACAGTGAACTAACCACTAAGACACACTGCTTCTAATCTCACTCAGAACAGCTGCACATTTTGAGTAACAGTGGCTCAGTCTATGGGCAAACATTACTTTGTATTGTTTCTGGTAATTCTAGTCTGGTATTTGTTATCAAAAGACATGCTAACTGCAATCACATTGCAAAGTTTTTATTATGCATGAGTCACCAAGCTTGACAAATACCTTGATGAAACTCCAAGCCTACCAAGTGGGTTGTGGGGGGGGGGAAGAGTCACGGATTTTTTTACATGTGACTTGCCTAACATGAGGTTCTGACTCAGAACCAACTGTCTTCCATTTAGAAATATAGAGAGAAGATGCAAAACCAAAGCAGAATAATTTTCTGGTCTAGTGAAAAACACGGATGCAAGAATAAGCTCAACCACAGGTTTAACACATAAGGAAGTATAAAGAGCAAGGACTGAAGAGAACATTATGGTCTCCCTGAAATATGTGCTCCTAAACAAGTAGGCCACAGATTTTGTACGTAAAAGTTATAGAGGGCCTGGCTCGTCTTCAAACTGACGTGGATCGTTTGAAGGCATGGAAGATAAAAAAAACAAAACATAAAACAATTTAAATAATCAGCTTAACACTAGAATCATAGAATCATTAAGGTTG
>NW_010109563.1:0-7645 GCF_000699245.1 Pterocles gutturalis
GGGAGCGGGCGGCTGGGAGAGCACCAGCGTGACAGCAGCGTGGAACCTTCCCGTGTTACAGAAAATAAGTACCACTAGTCCAGTGTTTGAGGAACTTAATCCTAGAACTTAACTACCATGAAAAAAAAAAAAATCTATCTTGATAACGTTGTTGTGTTGGGTTTTAAACAGAGCAAACTGTACACAAAATTAGACCTTCTGTCCGAATGGTGCATAGTATGTCGAAGATGTGATGCCTGACAAAATGTCTTTAAAAATGTGTTTCTTTCTTACCAAACTTCCCTATTTTGTTTCCAGGAAAAAAACTGTAGTGTATTACTAGAAGTGCTGGAAGTAGTTGAATACTATGAGCCTGATGCCAGAGTCATTGATCTTTGTTTCATGTCTTCTGCCAGCATTATTCAGTGTGCTGGAAGTAGTTGAATACTATGAGCCTGATGCCAGAGTCATTGATCTTTGTTTCATGTCTTCTGCCAGCATTATTCAGTTCTTTTCTTTAGCACTGTACTGCATAAACTTTGTGATAGAGTTGGATAGATTAGTTTGAAGTGATGTTATTTTGGACAAAGATAACGAATGTTTTTGTTAGGCAACACCGACTCCGGTAGAAAAGTGGCAAGTGGCATCCCAGTCTGGCCAAATTAAGTGATATATTGTAAAGTGCTTCCATTTTAAAACAAGGTTATTCCTTTTAAGGGAATTAACTGCTCATATTTTTTAAAAAAATGTTATTTTCTGTTAGGCTTCTTTCACGCTCTTTTTTGACTACAGAAGCTTAGGTCTCCTGAGCCATTGGGTTGAATCTTCAGCCTAATCCATAGGCACAGCCATCCGGTACAGAGCTAGTATCACCATGCAGTAATGTGCAATTTTGCAGGCTCAGAGGCCATAAACTGCAGCAGCATAGAGTACATTCAGGCAGTCCACTTAGAGGAACTATGACTTTTTTTTTTTTTTTTTTTTTTCCCTCTGTTGAGCATTGAGCGATAAACAGACAAATAAGGAAGTCTGACTGTTCTTTATATTCTGACAGTTATGCCGAAAGATTACGACATGGTGAAGATAAAATAATTAGAATTAAAGCATTTGGAATCAGTTAGGATGTTCAAAAATATCTGAGATAGATAGAAGTAAATAATTGCATCAGTTTTCACATTCACTTGAAATAACAGCAAAATTCCAAGCGAAATAATACAGTTGAAGTGTTCTAGTTTTGCTTCTGTTAAGAAATATTAACACTGTGTCAAAGCAAAGGTGAATTGCTCTCCCATTTGCATAGTGTTGTGATTCTGATACAAGAGCAGAATTTGATCTGAAGTCACCGGAAGACAAAAACTGAAATTTATTTTTGGAAGCAGCTAGTGGGTTAAGTAGGCAAAAAATAACAGTTTAGAAGGCTGATGGTAAAATTACAAGCTGGAATTAAGCACTTCTGAAGATACTGATGACCGAAAAGGAATATGTAGGGAAGAAATTTTTTACTGTGAGGGTGGTGAGGCACTGGAACAGTTTGCCCAGAGAAGCTGAGGATGCTCCATCCCTGGAGGTGTTCAAAGCCAGGCAGGATGAGGCTTTGAGCAACCTGATCTAGTGGAAGGTGTCCCTGCCCATGGCAGGGGGGTTGGAATTAGATTATCTTTAAGGTCCCTTCCAACCCAAACCATTCTATGATTCTGATTCTATGATTTCCTTAGTCTCCCATCCTTTCTTTTGGATCTGTTATGACAGAGGCTTTGGAAGTGTGAGAAGTCACTTCTGAAATGTATGTTGCGTTCAGAGGTAATGGTCTCACAATCAGAATTATTTTTTGCAAGTTACACTTCTTTTTTCCTTCCTAATGCTTTTCCAATATGCAGTATTTATCAGAAAGCAATGAGACTGTTGTCATTGCTAGTTTGGATATCATGACTGTAGGAAATTGTGTTTGCATCTGAATTCACTGACGATACTAGGTACTGTCATCCTTTTTCCAGCTTTATAGAGTTTTGCATAAGTACCTCGAGGTCTGCTGTGTGCACATTAGATAGGCTGTGCCAGAATCTGCTTTCAGTGGATGTGTTCAGTTCCAGAATAACACAGCTGAAAAGGGGAACTTGTCTGGTTTTATATCATAATTACAAGGAATGCAACACTTATCTTCGAATGTGAGTAATTGTTACAGAAATATCATTCTAATGAGCTGTTTAAAATTACTTGTTTTTTTTACTTAAAGGTAAACATGCACTTAAGTGAGTTAGTTACTCCACTAGGGCAAGAGTACTTGTACCATTCAAGGTGCCTGTTTAAAAGCTGAAGGTGGTCTTGCAGGCATTTGTGAGTGTGAGTACTAAGGTTCAGTCATAAGAATGAAAACTTCTCACTTTGCAAGGATTTGCAATATCAGCTTCTTAATTTTTAATTTAGTAAAAAAAAAATCATTTTATTACAGGGAAACAGTTTTGTAATCCAATTTAACAGTAGTTTTGCTTGCATTTGACAAATGAAGAAAATCTTGGGGGAGGAGGTGATGCTAGCTCACTTTTTCTCTCAGCTGGCATTTGTAGAAATGCTTTTGCACAGAAATATTCCTAATATTTACACCACTTTTAAAGAGAAACATTATTAATTTCTGCAGTTTAGTTTAAGCCCTTTGATCACTCTTCTGAGAAAAAGAAGCTTTGGGCTTCACAGGATCATATGCAGCAGAGGATAGTACAATACACAATTATTAATATATATTCTGAGCATAGTAAATATAATTTGATCACAGAATTGTTGGTTACTATTGCATTTTCCTTCTTTGATTTAAGGTTTCAGCAGCAAGGTTATGTAGCTGATGTGTGTAGCTTTTAATTTCATGACAGGGTGATGTGAAGGCATGCAATTAAGCAGAAGAGAACCTTTGCCATTGACTTCTGCATTGCTTGTCAGTGTGATGGAGAAACATCAGCACTTCAAGTGCAAGCAGTGTGAAGGAGCATGTATGCTGCTGCATCAAAAGAAATTATTCCAAGGTTTGCTGTGGGAAAGGATAATTCATAAATATTCATAAATTTTGACACAAAATATCACCTGCTTTAGAGAAATAAAATAAAATTTTGTAGTTTGTCTTTATGTTCCAAAGTCATAACTTCCTGTCCCTGTACATACAGTGACTAAATGGCCACTTCTTTAAACTTGGTTGTTCTAAAAAGGAAAGAAAGGAGAAAAATATTTTTGAGACTCACAGGTATCATAATGTTCTAAAGAGACTTCAGTATATGCAAAATGTTGCAAGCCTTCCCTTTGTACTGGATACCAGAGCAAGTAATAAAAAATTACAAGTATGAGAATCTAAATAACTGGTGCACAGCAACATGATACAGATAGTTTGTGCGGTTTCACTATCACTCAGTTGTAACTAGCTGATGTCAGAATGTATTAGTTTGACCAGCTAGGACTAGCCTTTCATTTCTCCAGCTTTGTCTTAATTTGGTTTAGGGCAGTGTTCTCCAGAACAGATGTGGGATGCCAGGAGTCCTGGATGGACAATGTGTTGAACAATATGTCCAAGGAGGTAATGCAAGGAATCTTCCAGCACTGATGCTCAGTAAAGGGGAGATTTAAGGTGCTAAAACCTTTTGTAAAGAAGTAGGACTTGTGGCACTCTAACGTGGGAATCCAGCCATGTAAATACAGCGATGTAAATCCATGAGGCAAATCCTAGGCTGGGCATGGAGTTGAAATTGGCAGGAATCACAATTGTGGTTGGAGGTAGCTAGAGGAAACGCAGGCAGGAAGTGTTAGAGTAGAATAGGTACCAAGCAAATGGGCATGCAATTGCCCAAATAGTTTAACATAATAAAGTAAAAAAAAAAAAATAAAAAGAGCTTTTTTTAAAAAAAAACAAAAAACCCACACCTTAAAAACCTTAAGGAACAGATTCAGTAAAATGATTAAAAGGGCCAGGGGTCATCATCAAATAGCCTACCCCTGCCCTCTTGGATAGTCTTTCTCTTATTTTTTTTTCCCCCTATTTGTATAAAATAATGAAGTATATGAGAAAATAAAAAAGAAAAAAAAGAAAAGAAAAAAAAGAAAAGAAAAGAAAAGAAAAGAAAAGAAAAGAAAGAAGAGGAGAAGAGAAGAGAAGAGAAGAGAAGAGAAGAGAAGAGAAGAGAAGAGAGAAGAGAAGAGAAGGAAAGGAAAGGAAAAAGAAAAGAGAAAAGAAAAGAAAAGAAAAGAAAAGAAAAGAAAAGAAAAGAAAAGAAGAAAAGAAAAGAAACCACAAAAATTTTAAGATCACAGCCTCTAGAACATGTAGAAGCCAGTGTACTGTCTCTTAGCTAAAGGCAGTTTAACTGAGAGCATTTGTGGAATGCTAGAGCTAAAATGTTAAAATGTGTGCCACTGCTGGCCACTGAGTGTGTAGTTCTGCTTTTAAAAATTTTAGCAATTTTAGCACAGATTTCAAAATTGGCTTGATAAATTTCAGAGGAATTAAGCTCACTTTAAATGTCCTTTTTTTTTTTTTTTAGAAACTAGTGTTCTTTATTTTTTTTTAACTTTGCCTGAAAAGTTGGTTTCTTCATCTAGATTGGGAAAATGATGTTAGAAATCTACTATAAAGACAATTCCCTCTCCCAGCTCTTTGAAGGAAAGCTTAAACTGAAAAATCCTTTTTATCACATTGTTTGGAGAGAACATATAAATGGAAGCTAGTAAGCGTACTAAGCAGTTGTTTATGGATAAGATCCTATTCTGGGAAACTCAGCCCAAATTTGATAACTTTTATCAAGAAAACAAATTCACTCTATGCAAAAAAAAAAAAAAACCAAAAACAAAAAAACAAAACCCAACAGCAACAAAAAAAAACCATCCACACCACAAAACTAAGATTTTGGCAAGGTGAAAGTCTCCAATATCAGAAATATGGGGAATGTAAGTAAAGAAAGCACCATTTAATGTAGACATCTTTGACATAAAGTGTTAGATTTTACTGCTGCATTTCAAAGAATACATATGAATTGCAGAGTATTTTGCTCAAAAATTACTAAAGCAAGCAGGATGTTTAAGTAATGATTATTTTTGTAAATCAGACACTGGGATTAGCTATTTTTTGAATCAGTGGACCATCTTGCAATTTTCTGAGAATTATGATTTATTTAAAAAGAGTATCAATGCTCTGAACAGTTCTGGTTATGCACGTAACAGGACACCCCAGAAGTGAAGTGGGCATTGAGGGTGGCTTTGAGCGACTATTCTGTCCTCAGTTATCCTGTGCAGTTGATAAGAAATCTCATGCTGCCTCAGATGAACTGAACAACTATGTGTCACTCTTCATCCAGTGGATGTAACAAAGATCTGGTCTGCAGGTACTCCTACGCATGGAAGTGCAGGAAAAAAATGAAGGGAAGAGTGAACTCAAACCCAATGGATCCTGCCTTCTGCAGAGGATTCAGAGAAGGGTTCGCTTGGAAGCAGTGGTGTGTTCAGGGGAGTGATGTTGATAGTGTAAAATCCAGTTGCCTCTGACTCCCAAGGGATAAGTTTCATCAAATGGAGACAGATTTTGGTGTCCTGGTGTAGCAACTGTCTGTAGTGACACGGACCATTTAGCAATGTAAGCATGGATGCAATGCACAGAATGGCACAATATGAGCAAAGGAACCTGACTAGGAACTATTTTTTTCCAGTCTGGCAGTTTGTTATGCATGAGCTAGGGAAATATTGCCTGTTGGCCCAGAACGTTCTGAGGCCAGGTGCATCCTCTCTCTGCCCAGGGTGATAAACGGACCTTGTCAAGAGTATTTCACTAGTCCAGGTGCTACAAATAGGCTTTCTCCATGGGAGGAGAGGAGAAGGCTCATACATCTCTCTGTGTAGCATTTTGGGAACATTCTCATGTTTTACATGGGAGATGAAATAACAGTTAATCCAAGAGGTCGTTTGCTGGCTAAAAGGGTATCCTGCCCACTAGAAGACTGTTTGATCCACCCTTTATAGCAATGAGAACTAAGCTTTAGCTGTGCTGCTTGTTCTGAGGATACAGGCTGGTACGGAGAGAGGATGCAGACTTAGTCTTCTCTGGACTGCTGATTCATTGATGCACTAATTGGTATGAGGATCCTTTTTTGCTATGCAGTCTGCCTTTCTGATATACGTGTCCTCATAAAAGCTGGTCAGGAAGAGCTGGCTCCATTGCTGGAGGATCCTGTTTTTGGAGAGAATCCTTCTTTTAATCTGTCTCCTAATGATAAAACTACTACATAGATTTTAAGAAACTGATCCTTAATGTTGGCAGTCTGACTGTGTGTGCTAGTATCACATATTCCTCTCACAAAAATAAAATAAAAATGCTTGTTCTTTCTTCCATACCTCTGTGGGTGTGAACTCTTTCTGAGTGTAATTGCCAGCAAGAGATGAGCCATTGTCAGTTACAATGCCTCTATAGCAGAACATTAACCTTGCTATATCCTCCTACTGGGAGCTTTTCAGAGAATAAGGTAATGTGGCACAGTTTTTATAGGCTCTAGAAAGTGTCACTGAGAAGTCTTGATCGGTTTTGTAGGAACTTGCCTGTTCTAAGAGTATGAAAAGCAAGTTATTTTTGTTCCTGCAATAATTTATCCCCTTTATATGAAGCAGGATACTGCAGACTGTTTCAGATAATCTTGTTCTGAAAGAGGAACCTGCCTAATTTTGCCACTCTGACTCACAATGAGGCCAGGCCACTGAGTTATCCATTCAGAAACAGGTTTTAGCAATCCTAGGGTTAGAACAATACATTTCATAGAAATTAATGAAGTATAATGGGATCCAAATGTTCTTGGTTTGTTGTTCACTTAATCATATGCAATTGCTAATATTCATGGCTGAGAAACTGAGATCATTATCTATATTTGTAGTCTCTAGACCAGCAACTAAGTAGAGGTAGACAAAACTGCACAAGAAGGCTTTGTGCACTTTTCCAGGAGGCCTGCGTGGAAGAACAAGGAACTCCTGAGCAAACTCAAACGAAAAAAGGAAGCCTACAGAGGGTAGAAGCAAGGACAGGTAGCCTGGGGACAATACAGAGACACTGTCTGTGAAGCCAGAGAGCAGGTTAGGAAAGCTAATAAAATTAAATATGGCCAAGGATGTTAGGGGTAACAGGAAGAACTTCTATAGGTATATCAGCAATAAAAGGAGGACTAGGAAAAATGTGGGCCCGCTCCGGAAGAAACCGGGAGACCTGGTGACCCAGGATATAGAGAAGGCTGAGGTACTTAACGAGTTCTTTACCTCAGTCTTCACTGGCAAGAGCTCAAACCACACTGCCCAAGTTGCAGAAGGCAAAGGCAGTGACTGGGAGAAGGAAGAACTGCCAGCTGTAGGAGAAGATCAGGTTTGAGACCATCTAAAGAACCTGAAGGTGCACAAGTCCATGGGACCTGATGAGAAAAATCCAGGGAACTGACAGATGAAGTTGCCAAACCACTATCCATCATGTTCAAGAAGCCATGGCACTCTGATAAAGTTCCTTCAGGCTGGAAAAGGGGAAACATAACCCCCATTTTTAAAAAAGGAAATAAAGAAGACCCGGGAAACTACAGGCTGGTCAGTCTCACCTCTGTGCCTGGCAAGATCATGAAACAAATCCTCCTGCAATCTATGCTAAGGCACATGGAAAACAAGCAGGTGATTG
>NW_010109564.1:0-6249 GCF_000699245.1 Pterocles gutturalis
GTGGTGGTCCTGACACCAAGACACACTTCAATATTATATAAAGTAACCAGGACTGAGGAGATGTAGAATGAGGACACAGCTACCCTCTACACCTTACATGCACGGTATCAGGCTACAGCAAAAACACTGCAAACCTGCAAATCCATTATCATTAATGGAAGAACAAAGCCTTTGATTTTTTTGTACAGATTGGTACATTGGATCTCATGTGATGAACACCAACACTATTCATTTAACAAGTGGCAGGATCTTACTTTGTTGCCTTACCCTTCTCTATACATCTGATACTCTTTTGTCTCTTAGACTTGCACCAGACTGATTTGATGGCATCTGCTGTATACCCATATGGTGGGATGAGCAGTGAGTTATCAGGTTTTCCACTGATTTTTTTTTTTTTTTTTTTTTTGACCATGAGAGACTGGATGCTTTGCAGAAAAGAGGTAAATCCTAGAATAAAGAGAAAAAAAAACCCAAAGATTCTCCTTGCCTCATGTCTTTCCCATTATTTCTCTATCCACCGAGCAGTGCTTTTTGGACAGACTTCTGTGCAGTGACCTTGACATCCGTGTCCTGCCATGACCTCACCACATTGTCGACACTCCATGGTCTCAAAATGTAAAGTATCCTACTATTGGAAATTTGACACTATCAGTATTACAATAACTGCAGTAAAGTAAACTGCAGAAGAATAAGTTTCATGTCAGTGGAAGCAGAAAAGCTAGTAGATTAATTGGATTCCTTTTTATATGAATATTCTATGGATCAGCAGGTTTATTCAGAGTTACTTAAAAAGCAGTTAACATTCCATTAGCAACAAACTGTGATCTGTGTCAGCAGTAAAGCACTGTTCAGTCATTTATTTTAGAATGAACAGTCACTGCAGGGAGAAATAAAATTATTAAACATCTCACAAGCAAATAAATAGTGAGGCAAAACCAGGGATTTTCTTTCTTATTCTAAATATTAAGCCTTCCTCCTAGGAATATTTGTTAATATAGAGTTTTTTTTGGTTTTTTTTGTTTTTTTTTTTTTTTTCTAATTTGCTATATGCAGGACGAGTCAGAAGTTTCCATTTCTTCAGAGAGTTTGGGTTTGTGATCAAAGATCAAAAAACCTGCATGCTCAGATTTGGCTGCTGCCATGTTATTTTATTGTTGGTTCAGCATTATGTCCTCTGCTAACCTGTCTTCAGTCCCAAAGAGCTGGCTTAAAATAATACCTTTCCTTGCAGCTAGCAGGAGAAATGTATGTGGCCCCATGCCCCAGTGGTCTCTTTACCTGGTCATGATTACTTTCTGTGCTTAAGGCAGTCTTTATCTCTCAAGTCTCCTGACTCCATCAAAATCTGCAGTAACACAGGAGCTAATGTTAGGCTCTATTATTCTTGAAGGGCAAGTTTGATATTCTAAAAGCTTTTTGTAACTGGTGAGATCAGGTATAAAAAAGTCTTAGAGTGTCATTGATACCATGGCTAGAAAACACGAGTAGAACAAGCAATCATAAAATCTTCTTGGAGTGGCAAAACCCACTCCAAGCTGAGCTGCTAGTGGCAGGCATCCTAAACATGTTTCCATGTTATCCTTGTGTCATTCTCCTATGCAGTATTGTGCGAAATAAACCTCAGCCAAACATTAAACACTTAAGTTTGATTGCTTTTGTATTGTTTTGAAGTTAGTGCTCTGACTGTACAGACCTGCAATCCCGTAGGGCAGATTGTTCCCACTACTGGACACGTCACACAAAAACAGGAGCTCAATAGTTGCACAAGCTGCATAGTACTTTACCAATAAACATAAATATAGACCCCATTCCCAAAGTAACCAGTTCTACATTACACGATAATGTTGCTTCACAAAGCCTTAATCCTTATTTTAATTACTCAGAAAGATGAATCATTATAGAGAGACAAAGGAGGCAGAAATATAAATAAACAGGTGGTGACTACGCTACTCAGCCCACTAGTATTTCTTGTAAGCCAGTAACAAGCAGATGTACAGATGACTTTCGTGTCACAAAAGACTATGATTAAGACATTGGACTTAAGTGTCATATTGGTTTTGGAACACTGATTTTATTTTGTGATTTTGACATTTATGTTTATCAAAATATATAATTGGGGTCAGTACAAATAATTTTAGATCTCTAATCAAGATTAGCAATTAGAAATTAAGACCTATTATTTTCAGTAATAACTACTGTTCCACCATTTCCCTGAGATTCTGCTGTACCTCCAAATAGATTAATATGAAAGGAGGTAGATACTCCTTTTTTCACCCCTTTCAGAAAAAAAAAAAAAAAAAAAAAAAAAAAAAAAAAAGATCCTGAAGGGTGCTCTAATGTGGAGAAACAAAGCTATTTTTTTCTCATCCAGTTTCTGTTAGTGGCTAGTCTCGTGTGGCATGAGGGCATAGAAAACACTGTGAGGGCTTCTTCAAAAGCCATAACCTTGAGGCTTTGTTCATTTTCTCCCATTTCCTTGTGAGAAGATTATTATAATAAATGGTAATTTAGAATAAATTCTAAGCTAAACTACTTGGACTTCCTTTTTCAGTCCTGAGTCCTACCTGCAACAATTGTGTTTAGACATATCTCCAATAGCTAAGCTCCTCTGCAGATTACATTTTTAAGGTGTGAGGTGATGGCAAGCAGCTTGCCCTGCTGTTCTGAAGATTGGATTTAATGGTGGGTCCGAAAGATTTGGAGTGAATTCTCTAAGTTTAAATAACAAAACCACTACTTTATAATATTTTCTCATGCCAGTACTTTCCTTCCACGAGTTGAAACTCCAAGAAAGATTTTTAATATGGCTCAATAATGCTAGCAAAAAAGGCAGGATCAAGTAATGAATTAAACCGATAATTCTGGAATTCTTTCAGTGCTGCTGCATAGAAACTATTTTTTTAGGAGATATACTTAGAATTAGTCCTTGTGTTATAAAGAATACAGTGACATCACTGATGGAAGTGCAAAGCATCAAGCTAGGAAGTAAAAAGGAATTAATTTTTAACAGAGAGTGTATATAGCTAGTGTAATCCATAAATTCATGCAGCTAATATGTAAAATACTGTTGATCTTACAACCACACAGATACAATGGCCTTTATTTAAATTACTTTTCCAACTATGTTCTTAATATCTGAAAAAATATTTTTAGTCCTGCTTAAACTCTGTAAGAAATAAGAAAATGTAATACATTTTTAATAATAGGTACAAATTCAACTGATGAACACATATCTTGCATAACTTATAAGTGAGCTTGAACACTGAAAAAAAAATCTAATTTGGTCCAGAAAGCATAGATTACGCTTTCCTTTTGAGACAGATAATATAATTAAACTGCATCTTTGAAAACTCCCCTCTGATATTTTCTTATTGCATAATATTTGCCTACGGATTTTTTAAAGTTTTGAATGTATGACAGAATTTGAAAATCTGCTACACGTAATAGCAAGCGCAGGCAAGCAAATTGTGAAATAAAATTTCTGCAGTGAGCATCATTTCATTGTTGAGTAATTCACCTATATGGCACCTGCTAATCCATCTCTGGTCGAATTGCAAAGTTTTGAGCATCTTGCAAACAGGAGTAATTTTAAATAGGAAAGCAAAACTTTAGAAAAGTGAAACAAGGAAAACAAAGCTTTTACAAAGAAAAGTTACCAGTGAAATACTTCCTGAACACCAAGACCAATAATGAGTTTTGAAAACATTGCATATTTCTGATCCATAAATTCTGATCTCTTACAGTCAGTGAAACACTTGCTTAATTTATATATGCAGATAGAGCCCTCCTATGAAATCTTGCTCTATCTGTGGTCCCAGTAGCATTTAAGATAAATATTGCAATGGCTTCTTAATGTCTTTAAGATATATACCAGATATCACTATTGACAATATCTTTACTGTCTTGTGTACTGAATTTGTAAGGCAGATTTTATTCTTCCTTCTGATTACCTGCTTTCTGACCAAAATGGGCACACTGCATTTAAAAGGATATATTAAACAGTGTCATTGCTATTTTATATGTTCCCAACATTTTCTGCAATAGCTGCTTTAAAATGTGCGGTATAAACAAAATCCTCAAGCACATTGTGGTAAAGTGGCTTTATTGGTGCTCATTTACACTGACCTACAAGGTTGTTCTCAGGCTCCCCATTCCTCGACAATGATGTTCATTCTATATTTGTTCCAAGAAAGCACTTAATCTGTGCCAAGCCATTTTTTTGTTAAGCACATTCTGCCATCCAAATAAAGGCACAAATACAATTTACATTCTATTAAGAAAATCAGGGAAAACAATTTCGACGAAGAAGGCAGGAGTTACCCATCCAGTGATCTTACAAAGCATGTCTGCATAGATCTGTTTTTCCACATTACATCAAGAGCAAACGAAGTCTGAACACCCACTTAAAGTCAGTCACCTGTGGATGGGAAGAATGGAAATGGAAGTGCAAGAATGGCACCTCCCATTTGTTTATTTTAGGGAAAAAAAAGCAAAATCTGGCTCCATTCCACAACGACTTTTCATAGCCTTCTACATTTCAATACTTTAAAGCACTGTCTAAAATGTACTCAACACAAAAACACTGAGGGAGGACATTGTATTTTCATTCTGTGTTACGCATAATTATCTAAGTTTTTAAGTGTTATGGGATGAATAAATCAGGATTCTCATTTTAGACAAAGCAAAGATGTTGTAATTAATAAAAGTTACCTAAGCAAGAGAAACTGAAAGTCATTCAAGATCTGGACATATGACACATAAACATGTTTCACCTTAGCAAATACTGCAAACTTTGGGTAGGGATTTTATCATGAAAGTGATCAGGGATTGGTTTCCTTGCTTGGTTTGCATGGGTGTAATATGTTGAACATCACACGGAACATTCATTAAAGCTCCCTATTAAAGGAGCTTTATTATTTATTATTTATTTATTATTATTAAGGGACATTAAAAATAATATCCCTTAGAAAGCAAAGCATTAATTGGAATTCCCCAATTTTCAAGCATATTTTTTCAACTCAAAGTTTTTTCTCATTAGAACTTGCTGACATCTGTATGATGTACATAAACTATTACATAAGCACCTAAAATCCCTCTTAGAAAAACAGGAATATTTCTGGAGCTCAGGCACTCTGAATCTTCCAAATAAAGCATACAATAATTGCATATCATATCTGCTTTAAAAGAACAAACAAATAAAACAAAACAAAAAAACCCAAAACATATCCTCTTTTAATCTGCAGAATTTATTTGACAAAAGTGTCCTCGCTCATGAAAAAAATAAATGATCATAACTTTCTCTATTTTGTCCTTGGGACCAATGGTGCTCCCTTGATTGGTGAGGATACTCCAGTGGTAGTAAGTTTCAGATTTTCACGTATAAAATTGCGTGGTTGAACTGTGGCTGATCTTATGTAACTTCTGTTAGAAACAACTTTTGCTGGCCTTGTAGGTGGTACGGTCTGTGGAGGCAGTCCATTGATTTCATACATCCACTGCATTGATTGTGTCTGAAAATAATGAACAGAGATATAGAGAAAAAAAATCAGAGATTAAATACCTTGAAAATTTGATAGTGATTTACCATGCTACATTGATTTCAAAATATATTTATCTTTTTCTATGTAAGGTACTGGAATAATACAGAATGAGAATTGCACTCCTGGAACACAGAGAACTGAAACCACATTTAACTTTATTCAGGACCAGGAAAAACAAAGACAAGAAATGTAGCCTCCTGGCTGATCTAAAATTCCCTTTTTTATTTAGCAAACCCCATAGGTCTTTATGTTGCTCAAAGGTAATTATTTCATAGTGCAATATAAATGCCTCAGCTTTATACTGTAGGATTTAATTGCAGCTCTGGTACTCGTAATAATGGTATTACCAAATGGTGGAATTTTTGCATTAAAATTATGAACAAAGCTAAGAGAAAAGGACTCTGAGTATGCACAAGAGAATTGCACCTTCATGTTGAAGTCTTTAGTTTGACGAGTACATCTGTAAATTGAAAATTACACTCTTCGTTTGCTTTCTGTCTATAACTGGACTCTAGGAATGGAGCATATGTTTCTGTGTCATGTCTTGTAATGCTTGAGTACTTGATTCTTACCAGGTATGATTCCTATTCTACTACATGTCACACCTATCCATACTTAAGAAGCATTATTTCTAAGCGTATGAAGGCTACACTGCAGTCTATCTCCCATGTTGTCCATCTTGTCCCCCAAGGGCCTGTCTTGGGACCGG
>NW_010109565.1:0-24984 GCF_000699245.1 Pterocles gutturalis
GGGGGGAGTCGGGCTAGCTCTGGTGCGCGCTGTGAAGCTCCGGTCATCAAGGGGAGCGGGAGCAGCAGGGAGATGTTTGCCGACCGTAGAGGCCTCCAGAAGAAACCCTGTTGCAAACGCTTCTGACTTAAGGGAGGAAGTTTTTATTCCTGAACATTAAGTATCATCTTTTATCCTCCTTAATCACAAGGGGGAAAATTTCTTCCCCTACCTCTTAAACCTCTCCTTAAGCCCTGCAACTACTCTTGTTAAGAGAAGACCATTACTATAATGCACTTTGGTGAGCCAGATATTTCTGTGATGAACAGCAATTGAGCTTTGCTTCAAGGTCTTGCAAAGACCTTTCCAGAGCAGCCTACAGCAACACCTCCACCTAATATCTATCACCATTCAGGATAACTTTGGACCTGTGACCAAAGTAATAATCAGTACTTACTTTCCTGGGCAGCACACTTTGCTCCTTGTGTTGCAGAAACATTGCTGCTATCAAACATCCACGTTCTTTTGGTTCTCGTGGCACTTCCTGTACTCACTGAACCCCAGCAAGGCAAATCTGTCAAAGCCAAACATTTTAACAGTTACCAAAAAAAAAATACTCTGATCAGATATTTCCACTAGTGATGCTAGACCAGAGATGGCACACACTGTTAAGACACAGTCAAGCTGATGACTGACAGCTTTTTGCCATCTCTTATTTTCTAGTTAGCCAGCAATGCTCAGCAGGACTTTGTGCCTCAGCCAGCACCTGCTGAGTGAAATGCTCTGCTCTTAGACACCGACCGCATATATCTATAAAGCAACCATTTGCTTTGGTACAGCTGGATATAGAAGCCCTGCACTAATGTGGGATGTATACCCTCTTATGTTGTAGAGTTCTCTGAAGTTTCCTGGCTTGGCTGGTGAGACAATTTGGCTGGGGGGGCACAAGGGGAGCAGGGGGGATTGAACATATCGCATTCCTCCTCCAAACTGAAATGGCAAAGGTAAATACTTTTTCATTTAAGGTTATGGGCTGGACAGCATTCATGAATCCTGTGATCCAGTGGAAGCGGTAAGGAAATCTGAAGCAATATTTATTGGTAAGTTTTATTTCTTGCTCCCTGATGAGTGTTTCTATAAGGCACTGAATTAGCCCTGCTCAGAGCTGGCGCTGTAGAGACAACAATGAAAAAGTTGGACCTACCACTTACTACAGAAAACAGCACTTTAATTAGGAACAGTAAGACCCCAAATTTAGTATTGGGCAGGGAAGTAGGGGAAATTTATTAATGGAACTCCAGTAACTTTCAAATTATTCATTTGCACAGTCCTTCAGATTTAAAAATATAGTCATCATGGCTGTATCATCACTTTATCAAACCTAAGAGGTCTCAGGCCTACTATGCTCAGACCGAGTGTAGTCCTAATACCATACTCCAGGGTTGTCAAACAGCCAGTCACTGTTACAAGAAGGGCAGGCCATTAAGCATGAGCCCATCGCCTGCCCAATGACCATTCTTCTGAAGCACCTGGTTTTACTGCTGCTTAAAGCAGGATAGTACCCTGAATAGAGCATAGAAATCAGAGCCTGCCTGCCAAGTTTGTAACAGCTTCAATTAAAACTGGTGGTGAAAGCATGCTAAATATGCTGGACTCTCTTTCTGCAGGAGGTGGGAACACGTTCCGTCTCCTGAAAGCTCTCTACGACAACAGTCTGATACAGGAGATCAGGAAAAGAGTTCTTGAGGTAACAACTACAGGTCTCAGACCAAGACTGAACGGCAGGATCTCAAGCATAAGTTTTTGTTCAGGCAAATCCAAGTTGATCCTACATGTTTGTTTCTAATGTACTTCAAATATTAAGCCATCTCATGCAACCTGGTGAACTGAAATCTGTGGCCAAATGAAGCTGTCATTAGTCACTGAAGCCTGAAAAGACTAACATCAGCACACTGTCTTTCTAGGGCAGTTTCCCAGATGTGGGACTGCAAGACCTTGGGATGTACAATGCTGTGTAGTACCTTGAAAGTAAGCCCCTCAACTTAAAATACCAATGAAGAGCAGTGCAGGATTTAATCTATGTCCAGAAACCTTGTTTTTCAGCTTGAGATGTCCACTTTGTATCTTGTTAATAGATATAGATATGTTCAAGTTGCAAGTTGTCTGCCAGTAAGCTGACAATAGAGTTGGACTCATACATGGCTTTCAGACAGTGCCCTGTTGATACTGAAAATGGTATAATTACCTTGGGTACCTCTCCTTGACCTGGAATTGAGAGGTGTGAGTGCCATTGAGCCCTTCCGGCCAGCAGCCCCATTCTGGCTGGTGAATCTCACAAGGCACAGCAAAGATATGCCATCTATGGAAGAGAAGAGAAGCAAGGTGTTCCCCTAACAATGTGTAACTGCAAACGACTGAGTTTCTGAGATTGACAGAAGAGGCTATAAAATGCAGTTCCTAACTGTGATACTGCATACTCATCATTGCTTTTGTCTTTCAGGATGGGATTCCTTACATGGGATCCAGCGCAGGAACTAACGTTGCTACCATCAGCATCAGTACTACCAATGACATGCCAATTGTTTATCCACCTTCCCTGCAGGCCCTAGGTTTAGTTCCTTTTAATATTAAGCCCCACTACCTTGACCCAGATCTTGAAAGCGCTCATGTGGGTGTAAGTAAAGCATGCCAGAGCTATCACAGTAACCAGGATGCAGAGGTGTAATGATAGGGTGTATTTGTGAGGCCTTACAAAGCTACAGAATGTCTACCACCAGCTCCCTAGAGCAGGGTTAGGCAGTAAGATTTTACTCCCTTCTAAAGCTTTTATTTGTGTGGGAAGAGGAGTTGGCAACAGTATTACTGAGGTGGAACAAAGTGTTTTTCACAAACAGAAGGTTTGCAATGTCTGAAATACTGTTGCCTGATACCTGGCATGGAATTGGGAGTGGGGTAGAAAGAGAGAAACTTGACATGTTAAGATGCAATGCGCTGTTTCTGCGAAGTCCTGCCATAGTCTGTCTTGCTTGCTGCTTGAGAAGATGTAACTTTAGATACTTAAGCCTCTTAACGTATGTTTAAGGTCTGAAGGAACCATCAGAACATGGAGATCTTGTGACTGCATGCAAACCTGTTGTGTCAGAAAATACCTAGATGCTAGTCTCCCTGCAGAGGGCACACCCTGTAACGTCCAGTACTGCGCAAGCACATGTACTAGTATAGCTGAAGGAAGAACACTTTAACCATGAAGCACAAAGACTGACACCTCCACTGTATGGAAGAACTGATTCTTGAATAGCCTTTTCCTCAGAGAACAGTTTATGTGGTGCATCTTTTAACAGCCTAAATATTTTCCTCCTTATAATCAAAATTTCTTCATGATTAGAGGAATTAGAACTATTAACATTTCTTAAGAGTTATTAAGAATTAGGGGAATTATTAAGTATTAGGGGATATGGAAGAGATGGAGGATCAGGGTGTGCTTCTAGAATTTAGATGAAGTTGTAGGTACTCATTTATTCAGTTTGTCACTAGATAAGCAGGGAGTCTTTTCCCTATAAATAACTTGCTATTTCTCCAAGAGGAGGCTGGAAGCTCTGTGCTGTACCAAGTCCCTGCTGTGTTCCTGTGTTTCTTACCAACAAATCCTTCTGGTTTGATTTCTTTAACTTCCATTGCTCAGTTCAGCAGCAAACCCTCAAGAAACATGGCAGAGCTGTTCATGGAAGGAAATTCTTCAGTGTAATACCTACTTGAGAACAAACAAGCAGACATTTAATAAATGGAAATCCATGGTTCACTACCCTCTTTTATGAAGGTGGCATCTCAGGCATTTACTTTCACCACCTTCCTCAGTGCTCTTGTTCTAAGGGTGAGCACATAAAGATAGCATTAAAAAAATAAAAGCTGGATGAATTAAGTGGAAGCTAAGTTTTAAGGCTTTTCAGGGTTTGGATTGTGTGAGTTCTGTTTGATCAACCTACAGCAATTGCTGCTAGTTAGGAAGGGTAAAATACATATCTATTAAAGTAAAACCTGCCACTTCCTTCAATATATTAGTCTAATGGAAGCATTCTGCTTGAGGGGAAGTGCCTGTTTTGTTTAATGTTATGAAATTGCACAGTGTCGTGCTACTTTGATAGCTCCTACCTTACTGCTTGTGCAGCTAAATCTACACTCATTGTTGCAGGAGACAAGAGAGGAAAGAATTCATCAATATCATGAAGAACCAAACACCCCTCCTGTTCTGGTAAGTAGTAGTTCCTAGTCAGGAAGCTCATGGCTGTAGCATGGTAAACATTTTAAATGCTTTCTTGCTAGATTTCATTGTGGGTTCCCCTGCCTGACCATCCTTACAGAACTGTGGCACAGAAGGCTAGTTATATCCTTGCTAAGAGCTTCAACCTTGGATTTTGCTTACTTGCAGAAGATACGTAGAACAAATGAAATGTATTCTGCCTATTAGATGCTTGGAGTCCTGTTGCCAAACACTGTATTTTAGGCAGCTCTCTGATCTTTCCAGTTACTGGCCACCAGTCATATGTTGTATGTCAGGGTGGTGTGCATGCAGATGGTAAGATACCTCCTCTCAGTATTTTTGCAGATATTCTTAACTTTACATTTTCTTTTAATCTGTGTAGGTTTCTGAATTTGCTCATTCAGTAGTATGTTTGTAATTACAGTATGTCTATCTGGGGAAGTGGGACCTCTGGGTTTCCTGTCGCTGTGCTTCATCTTGGAATATAAAGTGTGTGCTCTATCGTCTGCTGCTTGGCCCAAACTGGATCTAAGAATGGGGGTAGTAGAAGTAATTGTGGAAAAAAACATGTTTTCCTTTTCTCCTAAGTGGTTTCTCCTTCTTTAAAAGGGACAAGTAAAACAAACAAGAAAACCAGCTTCTAAAACAAGATAACTCACCTAATTTTGTCTTGGCATCTTTGTTACAAATATGTGAGTGAGAAAGTCTTGTCTGCAGTCACGGTGAGCTGCACTTAGACTGGCCTGCTTGTGACAAGCATTGTAGCCTTTCAAATGGCTTGAAAATAATCTTAAATGTTTCTACCTACATTAGGGCTTGTGGGAAGGTGCAATGCTGCTAGTGGAAGGAGACAAAGCCACCTTGCAAGGAATAACAGGAGCACGTCTGTTTTTTAGGTAAATGCTTCATTTGAATTTGAATAGATACCCTCCTTCAAACAGAAAGGAAGAGAGACTTCTGTTAGACTCCTGGCACATGTTGCCTGTCTCCCACATCAGAAGTTACTTAATCCCTTGCTTCCATTTCTCTGTGGGGAAAACATGAGTATTGCTTTATGCTCCAAATAAGCAGGCAGTATGACAGCACTCTAAAGGATGTCTAATTTATCCAGCAAGTTCTCTGGCATTATATCTAGTGATGCTTATGTTTCTGAACTATAGTTACCATTCACAGAAAGAGCCCCAGTAGTCAGCTCTGTTATTGAAGGCCAGGGGAACACCAGTTTGGCCTTAATGCACTGAACTCTAGAGCAAGAGAACTCATGTCTTTAGTCATATGAACGTTACTAAGAAATCGAATGTGCATATCGTGTGATGCAGGCAAGGAAGGGAGTCAAAACTCTGCTTATTATGAATAAGGATGCTTTGTTCTATCCCTAGTAACAGATGGAAGCACAGGAGTCCTAGGTCCCATTAAAGGTCACAGCATGGTTTGTCTTGTTTACAGGGGTACGAAACCAACTGAACATGAGCCTGGAACAGATTTCAGTTTCCTCCTGATCGACAGTAATCTCCAGAATCTGTAGCCTTGCATATTCTGCAGCAAAAGTCACTACATGGGAAGAAAATGAGGAGGAAGGAAAGAGATACTTCTAGTTGCAGGGTGGGTGGAGAACCTTAGCTTTATAAAGGAAGATAAATATCCATTAGTTGGCTCTTTTCCCCACCCTAATTCATGCCTTGGACATCTCTCCTTCCAAGCAAAAAGACCATTTTTATTGCAATACTTGAGTAATCATAGCTATTCTTAGTCTGAAAGGGTCAGCACATTTATGTATACATGTTGATTCTTACACGAAAAAAAAGTTGCTTTAACACAATTAAGACAGGACACAGAGTCAGCTGTTCCTGGTGCCTAGCTTTACCTGATAAATCAGAGAATTGTTTGTTTAGTGTACTCCCACACTTAGTTTCATTTTTGTGCTATTAATAAAGGGAGAAGTTATGCATTCAATTACTTTTATTTGCTTCAGACTCATGTTAAACATATACAATGCTAATTATGTACAAAAGTGTGCATGTTAAAAATTGTCAGGTTACAAACTTGCAAATCCTAGAAAAGTGCAAAATTTTAAAACATCTTCCACCATGCTGTACAGAAGAAAATCCATCATTAGCCAATATACACACTCTTAAAACATACTGATCAAACCAAAATAAGACATACAGTATACTCTTAAAGCACCCAGAAGGGAAAAAGATATTGCACAGAAGACTGACAGCAAGTTATTACAGTGCCTGAAGGCTTATTTTTGAAAGTAGGTATTTCCAACAATCCTCAGACCTAACATTTAACCCTTAAAAAAGGCATTTTTTGGCATTTAAAAATCCATTTGTAATCACATAATTGCACAATCTGTAAGAATTATCAGAAGATACGGTTAACTGTTGCTGTAAGGCCTTTGTTTCTACTCCCTCATTAGCTGTAGTAAAAATTCATCAAGCAAACTGGTAGCATCACAGCTTCCCTCAAAACACTGACCAAAGGGAGGCAAGTCTTACAAGCAGCATTCCTCTTCTCTTATATTAAGCTGCTCCTGCATAGTGAAGGGTTGAATCAGAACATGTATATGCAAGTTTTCCTTGAATTTTTTTTCCCTCGTGGCTTTCTTAAAGCAACAGCTTACAGCTACGTATGAAGAAAACAGTACTGTCAGGTGCAAGACTAAGTTTGTTTTAAAAAGTTACTTCAAGGCAAAAAATATGTCTCCCTCATGAGGAAAATAGTGACTACATAGGAAGCTAAATAAACAAGTGTCCTCTAAGTTCAGTTAGGTCTATGATATATATAGCTGGATGTTTTACATTTCAATCTCAAAACACCTGAGCAGCTTTAAACCATAATCTATACTGACAATCATGCTTCTGGGACAGAAGATATGTTATGAAATAGTGTCTGTGCTGAGTATAATCACAGACCCAAGCTCTGGAAATACTTGCCAAATTTCCTAAGTTCAGTAGAGGAAAACAGAAAGAACACACACCTGGAGGAAGTCTCTCCTGAAGAAAAGAAGTGAAACACCTATTTTATCTTGGTGATTTGGGTAAATGGTAACTAAAAGACACACCAGTTTTCTTCCACAGATGCAGAGCAAAAAGGTGAATTAAAACTGAACAAAGGGTACCTTTGATTAAACACTAGAAGCAGTTCCTCACATATGGGGTGTTCAAGACTGTAATAAGATGAATAGCACTTGACTCAAACAGTGCAGAGTATGCTATGCTGCCACTCATAGGCATTTCTGCATTCGGGCATCTGGATGACTATAACAGTGAAGAAAGGAACAACAGTATTTCACCTTTTTTTTTTTTCTTCTTCTAACTGGAGTAGCTTTTCAGAAAATCCTTTCTTCCTTTACAAGTATGTGCTAACAAGGGCAATTAGCAATAGTAAGGAGAATTTGGCTCCTTGGGATGGAAGGAAAGACATCTTCCAATCATTTCAGTTGAGTCTAACATTGGTATACAATGAACTTACGTGCGTATGACTGCACAAAAACTATTATACTCTCCCAAAAAGGAGAAAGGAGACTACTAACAAGTGTCATGTTTACAGCTTTTAAACCAAAAAGCATGAAAAACTCATTCTAGAAAGCACTGAAGCACATGCTTGAATTTTCACTCAATTAAATATAACCGTATGTAGTGCTTTCATGTACCAGCATTTATCAAATCAGGCCTTAGGTTCACATTGATATGCATTTATATGTGCTTTTCTTTTTTTTTATTCTTTGAAAGAAAAAAAAATATTCACAGCACCTAGCCTCAGCATCTAGCCTAGCCAGCAAGGTACCTTTAGCAGTGGAAGAGTGCCTTCAGGTGACAATACAGAGCAAACATCCACACAGACTCTCAATGTAGGGTGAAAGTAGGCTGACACCTCCTCTACTCCCCTCCCTAGCGCTAAAGCTCCCTACCATACCATAATCCGTATATAGATTCACATTTTCAACTAAATACACATACACACTAAAAGCTTTGTGAAGTATTTGGTTTCTGTACATATATTTTCTAATTATTTTATTAATTGAGATTGGGAAAGACTTGCAGAGGAAACAGGGAGGAGGGAGGCATGGTCAAGGGAAGCAAGGTATACAGCTCCCATTGACCAAGGTAAGAGTTAAAAGACCTACCTAATTATTGTGCTTTACAAATAAAAATACATTTATCATCCCTGCAGGACTATCTTAAAGCAAACTGATATAGGACTGTTACCAGTCCTATACAGAATTTGGACAATGCAGAAACTTAGTTCTTTGTACTTCATTGAAAGGACACAAAAATACAGCTTTAAAGAGGATCCTTATAAAGCAACCAATTGACTAGACTATATAAAGCCTGTAAAGACTTCGATAAACCTGTTCTGTGATAATATTCATGATCTAAGGTATACCAGGGAAAAAAAGCTTGTTTATATCAATGTTGCAGATTAGCAAAACAATTGTAATCTCTGTGTGCGGGTGTTACTGGTTTTTTGTTTTGGTTTTTTTTTTTTTTTTCCTTTCTTTTTAAATCGAACAGGCTTCCTAAAACTTAATTTCCACAATGTGTATTAACCATCAGAAGTGCAGTTAGTTTAAGATTGGGATTATTATTTTGTGCTGGTGTTGGTGAGGTACACAGATGATAGAAGATGTGGTTTCTAAATATCCTGTGAAAGTATATTGATGTAGAATAATTTGCATAATTCAGATGCTAATTTGAACAGCGAACATTCCACTTTCTGAATGCTCTTATAGTACAAAAACTGCACAGACTAGGTGAGATTCTTCACTATAGATAAAAGAGGCAACTGAAAATACTACCAAGACTTACAAGTAAATTGATAAAGAGAAATTTAACAAACATTTTACTTGAAATAAAGGAGAGATATCTTCTAAATATCATCCTTTGGTATGCAAGTTCAAAACTGCGTGAGGGAGAAGTTACTCAATACTGATAACTACTTGATCTCATTTATATACAGGTATTAAAAAAGAGTCAGTTTTCAGTTTCTTTTAGATACATATACTTACACTCTTACTTACTCTGCTTCAAAGGTAAGCATATCTTAAACTTTGATAAATATCATTAGGGTTCTTCCAAAAATCAAATATAAGAAGATACCATCAAGAAGATCCTAACAAATGCAGTGTTGTGAAGCAACAGTCACTTAAGACTTGTTTATTCTGAATTCCTAATTAGAATTCTTTCATCTCACAGCTTTACTTTTTACACTTAAAGAAATCTTAGTTCAAAACCAAAGGAGAATCTTATTTTACCAATACTACGTGATAAATAAAATGTGATCCTAAGATTTACTGAGTTGAGGAAATCAAAGAATGATGAAAGTGAAATTCACAGTGCACTGCATAACTGCAATTCAACCAACCTAAACATCTGATCAGGAAAATTATTTTCTGCTTTTAAAAATAAGTTAAAACCAAAATAAACAACATACCAGTTAATGCTCACATCTACCACCTGTATCTTTTATTTGAAGCTGGTTTTAGATAAAGACAAAGCAAAGACCTTCAAACTTATGGGGTTCTTTCCAGAGGGCCTCGGGCAAGAACACTAAGCATGTGATGGTGTGTACTTCCCATCATCAAGGACCAAATAAAAGATCAAAAGACAACAGATGCTGCCATTCTGCATAGAGCATGGAGCAGCTCACCTGTCCCTCTCCTCATTCTGCTGCTGCTGCTTTGTGCAGATCACAAACTAGCCTCAAGTTTGAGAGCCCAAGAACTGTCCACATTTCAACCTGTCCCAGATATTTGTGATGATCACCTAATGCTTGTGATGCACGGAAGCAATGGCATTCAAATAACAAAGGTCTTCACCATAAACTCTTTCATCCCCAATTATATTACAATATTATTATATTGCTACATTATAAACTACATTACAGTATTATATTACTACATTACATTTTACTTAAGCTGACACAGTGTATTCAGTATTCTTTAATCACAGAACGTTAGATTGGAAGGGACCTCGGAAGATCATCTAATATTAAACTACTAAAAACATTAATTCAACTGCTGTATAAGCATACCTAACCCAAAGTAGGATGTTTTCAAACCGTTATATGAAGCCCTCTGTTGCAAGCGACAAAACCAAAACTATGCTCTCACCAAACACTACAAAAGACCTATCTCGTCATTTTTTCTACTTGATTCTAACCCGAAGCATCATAATTTCCTGCCCTCTCCCCCTGCAAGTAAACACTTAACCTCATATATGCATTTAAACAAAACATATATGCATACTTATAAAAATCATCAACTCAATGCCCCAAATTAGTTCTTTTCTCAACTTCCCATAACACAGAAAAATCTCACATTCTGAGCTGAAATTCTTCTAAACTACTCTCAAAAGAGCTCCCCGACATCCTTCATGAAATCATAATGGACAAACATACTTCACATTATCATATACACACTTGATATTTCCAGTGTATCCTTACTACTGGATACACAATTGATTAAAAATAGTATTTTTCACTTCTCTATAGCTTATTTGAAAATATGGGATGTGGTTTTTTTACATACACGGAGTCTGAAAGAACACACTGCTCTACTTTTGAAAATTTAATGTTCTCTTGGCAAGTGATTCAAGGAAATAATTCTTATTTTCTCCTAACTTTCCAGACAATCCAGTCTGTCACAGTGATTAGAGTATTGCAACTATGCATAGACCCACTTGTTCACTAGTCTGATTTATTATTTCATTTACAAAAGTTAAGGAAAAGCAACACAGTTTATTTTATTTTTTTTTACACAGCACACTAATCACTCATTAAGAGGGATTTTTTTTTTTTCCAGTAAAGAAATTGAGGGGGAGAAAACAGTTCTAACGAGACTAACAGATTATCCTTCTGCGGGGTAAGGAGGTATTACTATTTCCACAAAGTTAATAAATATTGTGCTAAAAGTTAATGAAAGTAGATTATACATTATGGAGTTCCTCAGGTAGTTCAACAGCTCCCCAGCCACAGGGAATATCGACAACATTTATAGGAGATACAACACACATTCATTTCCATAAATAAATAAAAACAACAAGAAAAGTGATGGCACAGGGAAGAAAGGGGTAGCCAAAAGGGAAAATACTAGCTAACAATCACCTACAGCTCTGCCTTTTATCTGTACTCCCCTTGCCCCATGGTATTTTCTCCTTTTAATAGACATACATACATGTATATACATATATATATATACACACACAAACATACATATATACACATGCACAAATACCTTTGCATGTTGATCCAAAAAAAAAAAAATCATATTTTTTCCCTCAGCACCAGGCTTTTCTAACAGTATGGGGTTTATAATTTAAATCATTAACATCATTAAAATGTCAGAACAATAGGAAAACACACACCCTTCTACCATCATGTATCGCTAAACCAAAAAAATTCAGTAATGGCATCTCCAAAATATAGCGTACAATCCATAACTATTTTGTTGGATATAGTGCATCTAAGGATCTGATATTTTCTTTTCCTAGGTGTTAAACACATCTTGACAATAGATACATTATCTGTTTCCTTGCTTGTTTTTACAGGGGAAAAAAAAAAAAGGCTAACAACTGGTTAACACCAAGCCAACAAACAAACAGGTACTGTTTAACTAAATTGTGCTGCAATGTTGTTTAAATTATTTTGTAGGGGAAATGTATTTTTTTTTGTAGGAGCTGCCTTACTAATGAAGCAAATTGTTCTTTGACCAATATAGATACTGATTATTCCTCTGTACTTCTTCAAGGAAATAAATATATTATAGGTTTTCTTGTATTTCCTACCTCCTTCAGCTCCTTCACCACCTTCAACTCCTTTGAAGTCATTCATGTCTGTACTTTAAACAATTTCTGATAATCAAGTAGTGCAACACAGATGTTCCTTGCAAAACAACCTAAAACTGGAACTACACAAAAGAAGATAGCAATAGCCATTTACAGGAACAAATTGCAATAAATTGTTCACTGCGCTAAAAAACATATTGAAAAGGTCATAACCGTCAGCTATCCCAATTTTGAATCTTACCACTGCAACTGACAGAATTTTAATTTACTGTTGGGGAAACAATGCTGCCAAAGCAAAGCCAAATATCTTCTTTGTGATTAAGGAGCATCTGGCCCTATTCAGCTTTAAATCAAATGCTACTTATCTTAAATACAATTAGCAAGCTTGGGTTTGGAGGTTTGGGTTTTTTGTTTTGTTTTCTCATCTTTTCTTTTTTTTCTGAAACACAGTTTTAGCAGCTATTTAGAGAGGGATTCTGCTGTAACCAAGTCAACACTGTTAAGGAAAAAAATGCAAGCAAGCTAACTTGCATTAATACATATGCTTATAACTATACCTCTACCATAGGTTCATCTTCAACAGACGCAAGAATCAAGCCCCTGAAAGTTGAGATATACATTTAAAGTGACTAAAAGATTAAACATATTTCTGGAATCCATGAGAGAAGGTAGAAGCAGCAATCACTTGGAATCTTGAGTGTTATATTCAGTCTCTCCTGATGAAATCTGGCTGAGCCGTTTGCTTGATCCCCACAGCTTTCGAGAAAGCTGACCTGAGCGCATCTGTTTAAAAGTAATTCAGAGAAACAAAAGGAGGGGGAAGGGATAAGGTGGATAAATTAAAAAGGAATTCAGACACTGATTCTGGTGAAATGCAGACACTACAAGGTACTGCATAAACAAAACACCAACAAAAATTATTTGAAAACAAACCAAAAATTACACTTAGGAATGATTATTGGGACTGACAAAAAACAACAGACAAAACACTGATCAGAGTCTTCTCTGATTTTGAACAGTTAAAGGGATATTGCCAAGTAATGTGTATTTAATCCTTAACCTACTTCAAATGGCTTAGAGACAGTGTTTGGATTGTTATTTTGAAAAGAAGGAAAAAAGAGGTGAATGTCAAGCAAAAATGAACCAAATTAGAAAGAAAGACATTTTATTTTAGAGATTTCAAGCAGAAATTGCTAGAAGTGAAAAGGAAAAGATAACCAAAATGCAGAGCAGTGATGGCAGAATGAAGGAAAGAGAGAAAGGTTATCTCCTGGTGTCAAATTTACAGTCTTCCAAAGATCCTGGGTGAAGTGCTTGTAGTAAAATTTAAACCAGAGATAATTCATACTGAATATTCTGTAAATAACAACAGACAATAAGCAACCAGAGGCCACATTAAATCCAGCATCTGGTAGGTCTGCAATCTGACAACAATTTGTAAGAAACTGTTTTAATTTACTCCTTAAGTACAAGGCTTGTGATTGGCCAGTAGTGATCAGCCTGGCAGCTGATTAGGTTATGAAATCCCTTGCAGTTTAATAAGGATGCATGCCTTAACAGCACAATTTTGAGAACAGTTCCCGGCAGTTAGCACTACAAATTAACCATGCTTAAGAACCATATCATCATAGCAGCAGTGTTCTAGAAAAGGCACAGTACTGACAGGGATTAACACTAACAGGTGATAATCACCCAGACTTCTGCAACATCCCAAATGGCTAAGTAATTATTAAAAATACAAAAACATTTATTATACTTCACTTCATACCAGATACTGTCAGTGCAGAAACACTAAAGGCCAATCTTAATACCAAGCAGCATTTCACTTTATGCACAATAAAGAAGGTCAGTTTCTCCCTTTATCCTAGGATCAGTATCACCACTGAAAGACAGAATTACAATACTGTCTTCCGTATAAGGATAACGTTTTAGTAATTAATATATTATTTCCAAACTACAAATAAATCAGTCAACAACTAGATACCTCACATACATACACTTTTCAAATATATTGAATGATGCCATTATAGAAAACTAGAAAATCTGGGACATAACGTTGTTCCTTATATATTTGTGTTTTTTTTAAAAACAGATCTATTTACATGGGTATTAAGCTTGCAGATCATCTGAATTATAAACAGAAAATCCGGGTAAAAAAGACATTGGAAAGCCTCTACATTCATAAAAAGAATACAGTCTTTGAAACAACACTTTCTCCATAGTTAGAAAAATAGATGCGATTAAGAACTGAAAAAAAAAAGGAAAGAAAAAGCCTTCAGTCTAATGAGATACACAAATTTCAGCCTACAAAAGATCTTTTCTATGGAATAGGAAGCTTAGAGATGACAGTGACTTTAAAACTGCTGTTACAAACATATGTTTAACCACAGCATATGCAGCTGTCTCAGTTCTACAGTAGAAAAAAGCTGTCCAACTGGAAGCCAGTGGAAACCTCCCCTCTCCATCTGCTGCAAGCAAATTAAGACTACCATTGTGTGAAGCCTGCTTCAAATATTAAACTAGGTATCTCCCAGCTAAAACATATTAAAATACTGGCAAATAAAGTAGCTCTGTTTTCACAATTAAAACATAAAATTAAGACATGCTTTTCTGGCATGTACTAAAGGTCATGCAAAACTAATAAGCACATTTTCAAATAAATATACTGCAGCACAACATAGATCAGGTTATAAAGAAAAGCAGGTTTAAGCTAACTCAAGTACTTTGGAAGTCATTACAAGATGTATTTAAAGTAAAACCTATGTTTTGCAGAAGAAAAATTGTGCGAGCTATTTGACAGATGGATGCTCTGTATTTGATATTGCATATGCAGTACCAACAAGTTTATATTCACCATATGGAGCAGAGAGCATATTGGGAACCTACACAAGTGATTCTTTGTGCATTGCAATTACAGACTCTTAAGAGAAAAAAAGTAGTATTCCCCCCCCCCCCGTGTCAGTCAATGCATATTAAAAGGTATCTGACAAACCATAAAAATAAGGAAAGTAGCTTGCTCTCTTTTGTTTCAAATTTTCTTCTGGAAAATTACTTCATCAAGAAGTGGCTGACAACACTAGCATGTTCAGAAAAGGTTAGCTACTATCACATTGCTTATTCAGATGTGAGTGATAAAGTCTGGAAGTTAGTCCAGCTGAGATTCCCATCTGTGAACCCTATATACCTTTGATTCTTAATGAGAAATTTCAGCAGAGCAGTCTCAAAAGTTATTTATTTCCCACTGAAAACTGAAACTTGCTCTTAAATTTACCCTGCCATAGAGAAGATCTCTTGCTCAACTGGAAAGCAGAAATAAGTGAACTTCCCACTGTTCGGTAGAAAAAGTTCTTGATGGTGGGTTTTACCTCTGCTGGCTTGCCAACACCAACGATAATCAACTTGCCATCCTCCAAGCCAACAAGGATGTGGCTATACTCTTTGGTGACAGAAATGCAATGAATTGGCCGTCGCATAGCTAAGGGGGAGATGCTCAGACTCAGGCTGAAATGAACAAAAACCACATAGAAAAAGCACATCATATATTCGTTTCTACATACTGCAAAGAAAGACACTGCAGTTGAAATTGCTGTCCACAGGATGCACAGTTTCTCAAGGATCCAGTCTGCAATTTGAATTATTGTAAACTCCTAAGGAACAATCTAATAGTAACCCAGAATAGAGCTCCAATAACAAGAAAAGGCATGGACGGGTAAGTCAGTAAATTAAGACATTTTCACTGAAGAACAGTAACATTAGTCCCACAACTGCCCAAGTGACAAACATCACTCCCATCCTAAGGAACAATGGAGCTTTACAGAGCATAGCAGTAAGCAGAGTTTAAAACTCAGTGCAGAACTAGATGAGGCTTGATCCTGCAGTTGCTGGTCTCCCAGTGACTAATCAGACTAATCACTGTTTGCAGATGTCAGACACAGCTCTTCCTAAATTCTTTCAGTTCTAGGTGTATAATTGGGATAAATGCCTGGGGGAAAAAGGGGTCTGGTACAACTTCTCCTTTTTCTTTTCTCCCTTAGTTCGCCCCAAGAGAGTTTTTTCCAGGAACACAGAAAAAAAGCAACAGCTACCACCTACATCATGAAGCAAATTCCATCTTACACAGCCATTTCTCAATAAGCTTTTATATTTGCATCTCAATAATAAACTATCGATGGTGGTACATTACCTGTAGAGATCCCGAATGGAAAGAAATCCCTGTAAGCTGCCCATCACGATATACTCGCCAGTCACACACATATCTGACACTTCCTCCTTCAGAGTCTCAGAACCCAGATATTTTCCATTGACAGAATAGAGATGTAATGCATTCTTATCCTGAATAGATCAAAAATACATCTGTCACAGAGGACTGGGCTGGATTAAGAGAGTATTATTTGTATCTTTATGTCAATAACCGGAGGTAATTTGGGCAACAACCCACAGATAATATTGCTGACAACAGTTTCCTTGTTGAATGATACAAGAGTACCAAGCCTATATGTAATGCATACAGATACCAGGTCCCATATGGAAATTTTTGAAGTTATTCCCTGTTACCTCTTGATGTAACGTGGTAACGTCTTCCCTATCCATCTAATCAATTACAAATTTTCTAGAAACATCCATAGGGTTAATGGACAGGCCCCTATTTTATAAGGGTTTTTACTAAGGAAGAAGAAAGCACACTCTTATCCTCAGCCCTGCTGCTATCCTCCCTCCCCCCAACCTCAAACTGAAAAGCAGAAGGGAATAGGTGTATTTCCACAGAGCTACATCTAGAAGCATTTTCTGGTCAAGGCAATGAAATCTTGATGGATTAAAGGCACAGCTAACACAACCATCTTAAGTTCTTTCAGCCCTAACAATACCTTGGTCTCTTCTCTCCTCATCTTCCCAATGCAGCCAGCATACCTACATGCAATAAATTTGTCTTCCAAGAAATTTCTCATGCTCATAGAAATTGTAACAGCTCTACCCTTACTAAAGCAACTACACAGCTACTCAACAGACAAAATAAGCTACACTGTGAACCTTATAGGTATCTCTCCAATCCAAAACTAAGAAACACCAGTGGAGTCACTGGGCATCTTGCACCCAGAACTTACTGCTCCCCTTATAAGCCTCTGTTTTTGAGCACAGTGGAACTTGTTTCCCCTCGTTTTTCATTTCAAAGCAGCTCTCCCAAGAAGATTCATTAGCACATGCTTGGGCATCTTACTTGCAGGTGTTTGGAGATTTTAATGAAACTTACAGGACAGCATGCCTTTGATTTATCTTTTAGTCAAATTTCTCTCAAACTGGCTAGCAAAAAAAAAAAAAAAAAAAGAAGGAAACAGACACAGCATGCTCAAAAAGCCCCATTACTTTAGGAAATAAGGATAAAGTTAGGCACATTTATGATTAAAGTCTTCAACAAAAGGAACAGAGTCATTCCATGAACCTAAGTACCTTAAGAGTAGTCTTTCCTTCTATGCTGGTGTGGACAACTATATGGCCTTCCCAGGACACAGCCAGATTGGGAACAGTCAGCAGGAGAGAACTCTCACAAGGTGGTCGCAAAGTCCTCACATACTGACCTTTCCGAATAGTGCGGACAATAACAGTCCCATCCTGCAGCGACCAAATTTAGGTAAGTTGTTACTCAGCAGGTAAGTTACCGCAACACACAGAAAGCGTACTTAAATATAGAGGGAATATTTTGAAAGCACTTAAATCCTTAACTGGAGATCAAGACTCCTGAGCATTAGGAACTCCACACAAAGAAGCTTTACCCTCAAGGCCATATACTATAGGCATATGAAAAAAAAAATGCAAACAGGGTAAGAAGGAGGACAGACAGCAAAAGAGCCATTTCACAGGTCACATTTATGAGCAGGCGTTATGTGCAGTACAGAGTCAGAGTTCAGCAGCCTGCCACTGCAGTATAGTAAGGTAGAGCATGAGTAAGCTGCACAGAACATTCAAGACTAAGGAAGCAGGGAAGAAACCATCACAGAATTGTTTCTATGAGAAGCTTAGTATTTCCAAGTAAGTCCACACATGTTAAAGCTCATCAGTGCAGAACAACATAATATGGTAGCTGAGGCCTATGCTGCACAGAACAGTTTAAGACAGCTTGATTTAAGCAGGCAGCAAGGGAGATGGCACATATCTTCTTGATGCACAAGGCTGAAGAAAAAAATCCTGAAATAGTCACTTTTTTTTGTATTATTCTTAATCAACTTCAAACATGCTCTATGGTTTGAGTAGAGGCAAAGAAGAGAAAGGTATGAGGATGCTTACCCTGGATCCTGACACTGCCATATCCAGTTCAGTGCTGATGCCAACACTCGAAACTTCATCAGTATGCCCATAAAGGATCTGTAATGGCTTAGGTACCAGGCCTACAGGCACTCCTCCCTGAGAGTAACAAAAAGTGCAATGACACATTCTCTTGCAGCTGAAGGACAAACAAAAAATAAATTTCTGGTATCTTCAGTATCAGTTGTGTGAGATGTGTATTTGACACAGGCCAAAACTGAAGGTGTAACTCACCCATTCCAATTTCAATTTATTGCCTTTTATGTCAGCAGCCCTATTTACTGAAATCGCAAGATTGAACAAACATGCAGTTACTATGTGGATGTGACTTGTTTCTATCTCTTCAGATATCCAGGTGTGCAGGGACCACAGTAAGCAGTCCTAACTCTTGTTCACCTACCCACCCATCCACCCACTTTTTCTTCACCTGTGTATCTGGGCCTGTTCAGTTCTTAGAGTTTACCCTGGAATTAAGACTATCTTCACAGTCAAGCTTAAGAAGCTGAAAGCTATTTTGCTTAAAATTACAGCAATTCTGTTCCATTTTAAGGAAAAGTAAGGAAATAATCCTTCTCAGTAATTACCATTAGTATGATATGCAAAGGAAATCTTGCAATAATGCTCATTAAAAAACAGCAATTTCCCCACATGACTGCAAGGTGTCAAAATTATTTAATACTTTTATTCCAGTGACTGTACTGTCAGCATATACAGTTTTACTTTCATACCAGTTCTAAGGCAAGACCTGTGCTTATAGAGAGAAGGTACAGTAAATAGTTCTGCAGAGGACTCTCTTCTCATTTCTGTGATAGAAATTTGACTGCCAACCAAGCCCTGAAAGCCTGAAGCATGCAAGAATGAAGAACAAGTGTCAAAATACAGAGCTGGGAAAGAAGGTGACAATGCAGAGCAGACAAGTAGAATCGAAGTGACAGTATGCAGTCCATTTCTGCTAGCTTGTAAAGACCAAGATAAAACTCTCACAAGAAGAACTTACAATACATCCAACATAATTTATATATCCATTAAATAAAAGAATACATCAAAAATCTTAAGAAAAAGCAATTCTAAATGAAGATAATCTCCAGATGATGAATTATTTAACTCACACTCAAAAGATAAACAAACTGAAAAGTTTCCAACATTTTTCCTCGAGACAAAAAAAAACTGTTTGAGCACTAAGGTCTCACCTTTTTGACCATGGATCATTGGTACAAAGTAGCTCTAGAAAGAATTAGAAGTACTCCCACCACGAAGACATCTTCCACAAAAACACATGCAGTTATGCAATACTGTATTGGTTTAATGTGCTAACTCCAGTTCAATAATAAGAACAAGGTGACCTGACCAAATGTACCGTCCATAACGTGACAGCTCACCCCTGCATGTAATGCAGTAATCAGAACTGAATATTTAAAATGCATAACAATGGAAATGGCTTCACATTTTGAATGCAAGTATACACGTGCATCACACAACCACTTTCATTGTATGAAAGCACAAGACCAATATTAAAGAATTATAAAACGCCAGTGTAAACCCGGGTAACACACTAGCACTGTCTTTGCTAACTCCTAGCGTAGTCATCAGTACTTCCCACAGAGGAAACACAATGCTAAAATGCAACTACTGGAGTGAACAGCAGCCTAGAAATGTAAAAATCCTCAACTATAAACATTGTTCTGACTGATTCCAGTAGTCTCAAGCAGTCTCTCTTCAGTTCTTCCTTCTGTACCATGGGGGATAATATTTGCCTATCCTGAAAATAATCTATGAGATCTTTAACAGTGCCTCTAAAACACTGTACTTCAGCTATATAGTAACTAATGTGTATAGTGAATATTTCAAACACAGAAGACAATGGGAGTAACAAAATCACTAAGCTAATCAATCTTAGTGGACTATCTTCCCTGCAAATGTGAAAGGAGGAAATCGACAAACCACCACAGCAAAACAGAGAAGCATAAAAAAGTATTCAGAAAATTCTTCTCAGAGTATGCCTAAATAACCTACCTGCTGAACTATTTGCCATATCATACAGGTAGTATCTCTGGAGCCTGAAATTAAATGAATTCCACAGTAGTCTATTGCCAAGCAGGTCACAATATCTAGATAAAGGAAAGAAAATAGACAGTTATCACAGATATTTAAGACTAATTTCCCAGAGTGAGAAAGTGCATGCAATATGTCAACAATGAATCCTGATTTGCAGTCAGCATGAAATGTTCCACTGTGATAAGGGCTGATGAGACTATTAAACAATGAAGTCATTGTTCAGCCAGGTGCACCAACCTGACTTAACCAACTTTGCTACCTAAAAACAGCAGTCAAGCTTTATTTTGAAACAACATTAAATCATCACTACCAAGACAAAAAAAGCTATGCTCAAGCGTTTATGCATAATCACGCCTCTAGTATTATTCTGTTCTTATCCTGCCATTCCTTTATAACTGCTATGCTTGGCTGTCCAAGTGCACCAAACACCAAAAAGACCAAACATCAAGGTACAATACATAAAACTTCTCATTTCACAATATAAAGAGTTACGAACCCATGTGCCTGATGTGCTGTCCAATCAGCTTGCCTTTTGTAAGAGATGTCACTCTGATGCTGTTGTCCCAGTGTCCTCCACTAAAGAGCAGTTTTGCATCATGGGATACCACAAACAACTTAGAGGTGATCTCCAGCCCTGGTGCAAAAGGACCACTCATGTTGCGTTGTGTTCTGTAGGCAAATGATTAGCAGTTAAGAGTAACCTTAGTTCAAATCAATGTATTTTGCACTTCCTATATCCTTAAAAATTAATATGAAATTCCACCTATAGAAGAGGCTATATCTAAAAAAAAAAAAAAAAATAGGTGAAATTCTGGCCCCCTGATATCCATGGCAAAACTCTCACTGCCATCAGTAAATGGAAGGAAGATTTCACCTTAGATCTTTTTAGTCTTTTATCCATGTATGTCTGTATGTATAAGTCATGTCCCTGCTAAGTATTGTAACATTAAAGAAAAAAAGGAAACTTCTGAAACCCAAATAAACAAAACCACCACATACACCTACACTATAGTGTAAAAAAGTATGAAGAGTCCCCATCTCACATTCGAAGGTAAGTTTTTATGATTGATAATTAAAAAAAAAATTACAAGTAGCTCTAAGAATTAAGAACCTTGAAATGCCACTTACATAACTCTTTACTAGAACAGTATTACATATTAGAAGTAACATTACTGAATATCAGAAGGTGCATTCTTAGGTGAAAACTCAGCCAATTAAAACAGTATAATCCTCTGACTGTTGAACAAGTACTGTATTTTATTTAATATTTAATTACTGTAGATGCATTCATCTGCATCTCTCCTCATCAATTGCTTACTTGGGATTTGTCACTGTGGTATCTCTAATGAATGTAAAATAGTTGGAGATATTTTTATCGTAAGGTAGCCAACCATGAGTTCCAATAACGCAGTTCAGACTTGTTGTTACCTAAAAAAGTTCGACAGAAAAAATCAGTGAAACACAGAGGCATATTTCTGCTTGCCTTTGATGGTAACGGAGCTTGCATAATATCCAGCATAGGCTTCTTGAGAATTTACCACAAAGAAAAAAAGCACACACACCCCTCCCCCAACAACAACAACAAAAAAAATCCATCTCAGATGAGTTAATCCATATGTGGTACTTATTACCCAGTCAGGACGGTGTTATGTTCTAGACAGGTCAGAGAAGTTGAAGGGGGAGGTGGGGCATGGGCAAGGAGGAGGCAAAAACCAAAAAACCCAGCCAACCAACCCCCCATAAATATTTCATTACAATTCAGCCATTTAGTTTAAGCTGCTTCTTCTTTTATTTGAAATAGTAATAATTAATAGTTAACATATTAAAACAGAAAGTTTTAAAAAATTGTCTTGGCTTAATATAGTATTTGTGTATAAGTTTGTCCTACAAAATAGGAATATTGGAAAAGAATATTCTTTCTGCAAAACACAGGTGGTATTGCACAGGGGCCAGCATGCAGACCATACATGCAGATGTAAATACAAAACCTCTCTCCTCCTTTCATCATTCGGCCATCTGCCATAGTACCAGCACTTGTATTGGTGCCACAGTTACTTTGAGGAACAGTACAGGCCTTTGGAGTGTGCATACACCACATACAGAACAGTTTAACATAAGGTTTCGAAAGCAATTATAAACATAATGATGCCACTAATAACTCAAGGGCTGCATTGCATTAGGAAATCAATTGCTACCATGGAAGTGGAACAAGCGGGCAATTTAGAATACACCTCACTACAACTTACATTCATGTCTCATCAGCTCTTAAATGCCATTCAACAAATCAGCCTGGCTCCTTTTCAGAAGACAAATATTTAACTTGTAGTTGACATCCATGATAGGTTAAAGGAACACATTCGAACAGGAACAATTAAGTATTTCTCTGCAAGCTGTATGAAAAAAAATATACCTATTTGACTGCCTGCAGTCTAAGACTAGTATTGACACATGCAACTCACCAAGATCTCTGGGCTTCCCTGAGAAATAAAGGAACGTGACTGGTTCCTAGGGACAACAGCTTTGACAATTGGCACACCATCACTGATTCCCTAAGAGAAAGAACACAGTTATATCTAAGAGCTAAAGGGCAAATCTAGAACCTGTAAAGAGTAACACACAAACCCTCTGGAACCAACATGAGACCTGTACAGGACTTTAAGGCACTGGAACATGCATATTCAGTTCATACTTTGTCGCAAACACCAGAAAAGAAACCCTAGCTCTGTCCTGAATCAGTGACTTGAGCTACCAAGTTTAGTGAGTCCTCAGATACCACAAGTTATGTTCTTTGCTTTCTTCATGTGGTGCCCAACTTAGTACTCAGATAACACCCACACAAGCCACCAGCAGATACAAATTTATGGGATTCAACCTCCATGAAGCCAACTAAAGAGGCAGAGCTCGTTTTATACACATAACATTTTAAAACATTTTATTTAAATAGGAAGCAAGTTTATTTTCATCTAGGTTGAGACCTTTTGTTTCAAGTACATCAGAAGTTTCAGATTAGACCTTAAACAATTTCAAGTAATACATCTACCTCTATGAAGAATGACTTCAGCTCAGTGAGGTGTTGGAAGAGATTCAGAGTAGAGGTATCACTTTTAGTTAGTCTTTGCACTACCTCTTCTGCTGATAATCTTTGTGGATGGGGCTCCTAGGAAAAAACATTTGAAGGAATATCAAATTAGACAAATTTATCAATTTGTTCAAGTCACATAAGATATTCAGAATTTTATTGGCAATCAATGACAAATCAGACTCTTAAGCACATAATTTCCCATCTTAAATTAATTTCTTTTGAAAACGGTAGGCTAGACTTCCATCAGTGTGACCTTTACACGGTAAGGTGGCAAAGACTGAATATTCCTAAAATTACAAATCATTATCTTACGAACTATAACCTTTTCATTTTTTCAAAAGTCCTTTTTAACTCAGCTGAATTTAACCACAAAGGTCTGATTTGAGAGGGAACAAAAAAGCATTACCTTTAACAGCTGACAGGGAGTTTGCCCAAAATTGTTTATCATTCCTTCTAAAGCTTTCCTTTCTTTCTCATCTGTTAAAGCATCCAAATCCACAGCCCCTAGATTACAACCAGAACAATGAAGGATAGAAAAAGAAGGAAAAAGAACGTAATCCAAAGAACTTATTGAGAACTGATATGGCCAACAAATGTTGCAAACTGAATTTAATTGTAGCATTAACACCCTTCACCCCAGCAATGCCTCCAAACAATGACTGCACATAAAATATGATTTGAAAAGTCCGCTCTGCACATGGAATTTTAATTGTATCTGTAAGTGGAAGAATTGCAGGCTTTTGTTTCATCAAATTAATTCAATATACTTCATGCACACAATAAGTTGCACACAAAAGCCACCCAAAATTCAGCTTTGAAATTAACAGACTAATATATGTTTTCAATATTTTTTAGTTTTAAGTAACTTGCCTTGGATCCTAAACCACAAGAAACGTCTTCCCACAAATGCTTTTATGTAAGCAAATGAGAAACTAACAAAACCTCCCAACCACTTTTAGAAACAAAATACAAGCAACTTGAACAGCTTCCATTTAAAAAAAAACCCAACCTTCATTAACATTTCAGGTTCACAACTTCTGATCAAAGCATCAAATATTCTGGTTATTTGATGATAAAGTCAAAGTTATGCTGCCATATTTCATCTATAATTCTGTTGCTTTACCATATGCTACTGCATAGCATGCTCACAAATCAGGTGTTCTCTAATACTAAAAACCCACAAGTCTGATGACAATGACGAGAGTATACTGCTTTGTACCTTCATAAGTACAATAATAGAACACATTGAGCGCCTCCACTGCAGCTGGTCCCCTCTGCTTGTAGCCAAAAATCAAATCTATCCATTCATGAAGATGAGCAGAAACATACTCAGATTCCTAGAGGAAAAAATGCTCTTTTAAGAATAAGAGAAGTACTGATCCCTTCTTCCAGTATTTACTATTTTCTGTGAAAGAGATGTAATTCCTAAACTAAGAGTACCCACAGACTAGGTATATACCAATGTATAAGGCAGAAGCATAGACATATAATCACAGACTCATAGAATCATCAAGGTTGGAAAA
>NW_010109566.1:0-13719 GCF_000699245.1 Pterocles gutturalis
CCACGACACCGAGCAGGGACCCTCTCTCATTGTAATATGCATTACAAAAGCAGAAGACGACTCTTCTCAACTTAACTACAGTTTGTGGACATTAAACCATGTACAGGTTTGAAGTGTGAGGGAACAGACTTGCAAAGCCATCATACCATCTTATCTTGATTATTTCATTATATACTGGATTAGTATCAGCAACATTTGGCTTTATTTTACACTTTTCTTGCTGATATATATAGTTGGTAGGAACTGTCAGGATTTTTTTTTTCTTTTTTTCTTTTATTAGTGATTGCCCCATGTTATTTATTAGAATCTAGAGGAACACTAACAAGGAAATTAAAATGTGGGGTTTTTTCCTCCCATCTCTCTTATGAGAACTGTATCTACAGACCTACAGACCTTTTTTTTTTTTTTTTTTTTCCTTTCATTATAGGGTCAGGGATGAAGGGACTATACATTTTGGCTAAATGTCACAACATATAGCAAGAGAAGACATTCTTTAAAACCAGCTAGAAATCAGCCACCCCTGCTTCCCCACGGATCAGGTCACAGCACTGCCCTCAGTACTGTGTGGTTCAAGCTGCCTGTGAATGTTTGTGAGAGACAAGGTGAGAAGGAAAAAGGGCTGATGTAGTGAATTTATTCATTCTCTCAACTAGACCATAATTTGCTCAGACTGAGTTCCTGGGCAGGAAAATTTTGGTATTTGTTTCCAGAATAAACACATATTGGATTCTATATGAGTTATTACCTTTAACATTTGTAAAATAGTTAATAGGCAACATCAGTTACTGGTTGATAAACAACTGCTTACACTAACACTGCTCAAAAAACAAACTGCTTTTCATTTTATAATACCTAAGTGCTAGTTTCCAAATAACCCTTTACAATGAAGAACGTTTTTATTTACTCCTCTCTCCCTCTCTCATCTGCACTCTGCTTTTCCTCAGAGGGCACTAATGCACTTACTCTAAAATCTGGTAAGGTAACCGGCAGATGCCGGCTGATACATTCATCATACTAATTATGTATTGCATGGCACATTTCTCTCATCAAGTGCCTCCTACATTTTTGGTATAAACCTTTCAAATCAAAAAGAAGAAAAATGAAAACAAGTCTTAAAGCCAAGCTGCATGATTGAAAGAATCACTTATCCTAGTGTCACTGAACTACAAAATCAATTAATGTCTTCTATCATCTTCAGAAACTGCTATCCAACAGGCAGCCTGCAACATATTACATCAGATACTCCAAAAAGCATTTTTTTCTTCCTTTTCAGACTACAATGTGGGTAAATTGACCCTTTCTCTACATGTTCACAATCTAAGGGAACAGGTCACTTTTCTTCTGCAAGCATTTCAAAGAGATTCTGAATTGCTTATGAAGACAAACCAAGGTGTTATTGAAATTCTGGTTAAGGAACTTACAAAGGAATATTTAGCTGAGGTGTAATTTCTATGTAAAGTACCTTTCCCTAGGTGCATTAGTGCTTCATACAATTTAAACAGTGGAATTGACCTTGCCTCTAAATGGATTTAGAAAAAAAGTCAACCCACACAGTGTCTTTTCAAGTAAACAAATCCACATAGCTACTTCATTACCATATTCAGTATCTCTGTTTTCTCTGTTTTGGTTTCCCAAATGTGAGTAATCATCTTATCATCAAGTAGATGTCTGATTCCTTTTTCACAGCATTTTGCCAAAATTCACCTGACAGTTTATCCAGGTTTCACAGTCCAGACCACATCCTAACAATAAATCCTCCCCCCTTTCCTCTGTCAGTTTGGAAAAACACTATTTTTGAAAGTAAGTGGAATTATGTCTGGGGAAAAACAAAAAAAATCCTAAAAGACAAGAAAGGTTTTTCTCCTGCTGTATGTCTGGTCTCTCACTATAGGCTCATGTCAGGTGCTTAGACACAGCTTCCTTCTGAACACGAGGGTACTTGTTTTTACCTTTCAATTTTGTTGTAAGGTTTTGTTTCTCACCTGCTTCTGACTGGACATCAAGCAGTTCATTTTTAGCTGTAACTCTTCACAATGTAGGTACTGACAGTAATGAAGAATACCTTCCTTTCACTCAACATTTTAGTTAGTCAAATGATCTAACATAGCATTCACTAACTCGAATGAACATCTGGAGTTTAAAGCTGGCAATTTTCAGTGGATGATCCTTGGCTGAAGACTGCATGAACCAAATGCAGCTCTGCTGATGCATAAAAAATGCTACAAGGCCACTTTACATAAATTTGTTGTATGATAACTATCTATGACACTGCTTTCTCGTCACAGTGTGCAGACCAGTATTATTTTGTGTGGAAGCGGAAATAAGAAATCTGAGCACTGACTTCTTTGCCTTCTTTGGGCTCACACTTTTCCTTGTTGCCAGAAGCCATTTTCCTGACGTCAGTCTATATCATAACACTTCTGAGATTGTCATCGACAGCTTTTGTAGGTGGTGTTCTTAAACCTTCACACTATCTTAAATAAACAGAAAGAAATACCACTGCTTCACTCCTTATCTTGGTAGTGAGGGCAAGGGATAGAATTTCTTCTCCTGGGCCCTTAAGTACTCCCCTTGGGGCTACCTTTAGTGTATCACCCACTAATGTTTGTAAGTTTAAATTCAAGCATAATTTCATTATTGAATAAGGAAGTAAACTAGTCCACCTTTGACTGACTATTTCTGAAAGTACAGCTACATCACCTGCATAATCTAAACTATGAACAACAAAGGTATTTTACATGTAAATATCCTGTTATGGCTCAAAAATACATAGCATCCAAATAGCCACAAAATTAGTACATAGAAAAACATAGGAAAGACAGTGGATTTCAGAAGCCTTTGTAATCTTCATTTTGAGTATGTCATTTGTGCATTTGGTGTAGCTTTCCCCTGTGCAGATGGTACATTACTATCCCAGTAAAGGAATACTTTCTGAGCCAAAACACAAATTAAAAATTCTGGCAATATTACACAGTCTTAAATAATGTCACGGGGAGGCGGGGGGGAAAGGACGGTATCCAAAGGAAGTATGAGTGTGACATTTTTGGATCACTTCAAAAATAAGCAACGTTTTATGGAAGTCTTTAATTCCCCCTTTATTCTCCTTCATTCTCTCCCAGAGGCCCCATATGACTGTGACCATTGTCCTAGCTAAAAGAGCTTGGATATAACTTCAGGTGTTCTCCAGAAAAGGATGCTTCTGAACGACACACAGTATTCCCACGCTCCAAGGGAACATTTGGTTTCTCTGCAGCAGTGAATATTTATATAAAGGGATTTTGCTGCAGTGCAATAGGGAGGAGGGAAACACTGCTATGACTTTTTTTGTTGGATTTTTATATTCTGTCAAAAATTATACTCATTATTCCGAAAGAAGTAGTAAAACAAATAACACATTTCCATTTATACACAAGCCCTGTTCATTCACCTTAGTAGCAATCACCCTCACACACAAATCCTGTAACTACATTCCATTCAATTTAAAGCCACTGTATCTATTCTTTACCTACATATATATATACAAGCCACAACATACTTTTTCTTCCTTCCTTTTGATGCTTTTAAGAAGTACCTTTACTTAAGCATGTAAGTGTGAAATGGTAACTGTGAAAAACTATAATAGGATTAAAATTCTTAATTATTTTGTGCTTTCTATGTGAACATCTGCAGGTATGCAAAAGAAACAGATATGAAAAGTCTATGTGACTGCTTAACTATGAAGTGTATACCACCCACAACAGCAGTTGCCAGTAACACTATTCTTAGTACAAATAGCATGCAAGTCACATTTTCTTGGGTAGACAAGCACTGTACTGTGTTGATCTTCTTGTTTACAGAGAACTAATGCCTCTCAGGTTTTTGTTTATTTTTTTTTCCTTTCATTTTCTAAGTGAGAATAAGATACAAACTGACACAGTGAGAAACTTTATCGTAATAAAACAGTCTTCCAAGTCAGTTGAGTCTCAGTCTTTTTAAGAACCGACTACTTGACACATTCATGGCCAGGAATGGATTCTTTACACATAGGGATCTCCACGTGAAAAATCAGGCAGTAAATCTGAATCTAAATGAGCTCCTTCGATATAAAGGAGTAACAACCCAGATATTAAACTACCAAATTTTTCTTTGCATTTTGTGCTGTTATTACTGGCAAATCCAGTTCATTATGCAGCCATACTGTAGAAAGGAAATAAAAGTGCAGTATATACGGAAATAAACAAAATAAACAACCTTAGCTTTCCCCTTGTATCCTGTCTTTGCCACTATATCAATATGGTAAGGTGTGTAACACTGTAGCCTGATGGGCTTCAGAGTCTGAGCAGTAACAAATCTGGGCTTTTGCAAATCTTAAAAAAAAAAACCCCTCTGTACAGTGGCATTGCTAATACCATGAACGGTTGAAATGCTTATTCACAGTAATATATTCCATGCATGCCTTATGACAGCTCTGATAAGCCTGGAGGACCTATGGTACACTGTGTGGCATGACACATATGAATAGCCTGCTTCTCATTTTTAATGCTGACATTCCATATGTTGCTTCATTACTAAAAACAGCACCTCTATCAATGAGGCTTATGCAAACTGCATATAACAAATAATGTACTTGTTGAATCAATTTAATTCACTAATGTAGTTTCCATTCTATTCTCATTTATTTCTTTCAGAATTTTAAAATGTTATCTTATAATTTGTTAATGAACTTTGGTCTTAGTCTTGCTTTTCTATTCATGCTGCTGTTACTGACATATTCAGTGATAAATTCAAACAAGTTTGTTCAAATGTCACTTGAAAATACTGCCACAAAGAGCATGCCCCTTTCAGCACAAGACACACACACATAAGCTCTCTTCATAGTTTTCCCATTGTGGCACTTGTATTTCTCACTTTTGTAGCAAATGCCTCTTAGCTACTCCTTTATTCTCCAGGCACTAGCTGGTTTGCTCTGCAGTTGCCCCACTAGCATCACTTTGAGCTTGCACTAACACGGCAGATTAAGGTTTTGCCCTCCATGCTGGTAGCAGCCCTGCCAGGGATCTCGGTCTTCCCAGTTGCAGACTCCAGCCCTCTCCTTCTTTCTTCCTCCCTTCCTTGCTCTCTCCCTCCCTCCCTCTCCACACTCCACCACACACCTGTAAAGTCCCATGTCCCCACGTGCAAATTCAAGAACCTCACACCAAGCATTCTTACCAGATGTTATTTAACCTGATTTTAGAACCTCCAATCATAAGAGGTTTCAAACCCTCTTGGATAACCTATTCTAATATGTAACTGTTTGGTTGTTAGGATTTTTTTCCCTGTAAAACCTAAGGTGTTGGGTTTTTGTTGTTGAGGTTTGTTTGGGTTTTTTTCCAGTTTTGGGTGTGTGTGTATTTTATTTTAAATTTAAATCAAGAATGTCATTATATGAAATCTGACAATCTAAATTAATTAACACTTTAATCTGCAACACAGAAAATTCTTTCCCTTTTGCTACAGTCCTTTCTTGGATATTTGAGGACTCTTATAGTTTGTGTTCTGATTCACTTTTTTTCTTCTGACCAAACAAGGACAAGGTTTTCAACATTTCTTTTCAGAAATTTTTTCCCAAAGTCCTTTACCAATCTTGTTAGCTTTTCTGGATCCTTCCAAACTGTCTATATCCTTTTCTGAGTGACAAGAACCTGACACAATACTCAAGCTGAGGATACACCAAGGTCAAATAAAGTAAAAATATTATATCATGCATCTTGTAGCAATTTAGTGAAAGATTTTGATAGGAGAAATGTTTCTATGTATCACTTCCAACAGTGTCCTAGCTATCCTTCAATCATTTTATTCTAAATTTCTACTACATGAATGTTATTCAAACTCTGCATTATACATAGTACTGATTATATATATTTGACTTAAACAATAACTTTCAACTTCGAATTTTATTAATAAAATGTAGCATCTTGGAGCTATTTATACAGATGTGACAAGAGGTAACTTCTATGTTCATTCACATATGTAAGTTATACCCCCTTCTAACCAATGAAATATCTTTTCAAGCGATGAAGAGAACTCAATGCTTCTAGGACACTGTAGACTTCCCAATCAGATGAAAAGTGACAGAAGTACCCATTTCCCTCAACAAACCATGAAACGAGTTGAGATTGACTATCACTGACACAGAAGGGTCTATTTAAATACATGGATATATATAAGTAACACAATTTCAGAAGACAAAAACTTTCTACAAAAGTAGAAAAATAGTGACTCACAATAAAAAATGTCAGCTATGCTAAAAGACATGTTTTTAAGAATTTAGATGTTTAGCCCATGGTAATTCCCTTTTCCATATTAACTGGGCATTTGTGTGCTCATCTGATTCAACTTTAAATGCTTGCAATATCTAAGCTTGAGCTGGTTGTCTAGGTTTTCTTTCTAATCAACTAAGATAACTAGATAATTCTAGGATGCTTTAGACATTTTGATTAAATGATAAGTCACAGAAATTCCCATTTCCCTCAACAAACCATAAACGGATTTGAGGTTGACTAGCACAGACACAGAAAGGTGCATTTCAGCATATGAATTCCAACCCTACCAATGAGCTTAACTAGGTACCAGTAACTGGTAGACCATAAAATTTAGTAACAAATATTAAGAAGTCTAAAATATGAATCTGATGCTCTAGATGTTCAATGACATTTTAGCCTGTGTCAATTTCTCAAGCAATACAGATCACTCTTGTCAGGGTCCATCCTCTTCAACATTTCCCACTCATTTTGTCCATATTAAGCCATATTCAGTAGCGATCACACAATTTCCTCAGTGCATTGATAAATTTTCATTGAAGTAGTGCAAGCAGATCATATGAAGGCCCACCACCACAACAATGATTACTTGACAGCACCTTTTTTATTATTTTACCTCCCTGTAACAGCTAAGAAAATCTGAAAGGTCAATAGGTGAGGTCTAGAGGAATGTTGTAGAAAAATCTATCTTCCACAGTAGCAGTGGACAAAAGTTCTTGCCACAGAGTACAGGAGTCTCAGCAAAAGAAGGCACCTAGCTGAGAACAAAGGGATCTAACCCATTGGTTGAGACCTGCCCTGATGCTGAAATTGCTGTGCTCTCTTGCAGGATGATCCAAGAACGCTCCCACCACACAGAGGAACTTCAAAGATGGAAAGAGACAGGCAAGTGGTGGCAGTGGAAAGATTTAACTATGAAACACATAGGTAATTAAGTTTGTGACATCTAAGAGGACACAGATTAACTTGTCTGCTAGGTGTAAAGGTTACACAGGTCTAATATGTCTAGAGAGCTGGGAGGTGTAAGGGGGTACTCAGTAGGCACAATTCATGTTGCTGTCAACGATATATAAAAGTGCAGGAGGGATGCTCGGGTGGTTGACTCATGCCTTCAGGGGCTGGAGACTGAGGTCCAGGATCTCCATATAAAAACTGCCAGGTTCAGACATGAAACCTAAGATGCAGATAGAGATTTACAGTCTCAATAATACGTGGATGAGAGTATGATGCAGGTAGGAAGAACTTTGGTAAAGCAGGAACCAGGGAACTTTTTGAGACAAGAGGAACCTGGACAGAATCGTCAGGCTCCACTTTAACAATAATGGGGCCAGGCTGCTGGCACTGAAACTAAAAAGGTCACAGAAAAGTATTTAAACTAGGAGTGGGAAGAAAGCTGACAGATACAGAAAAGTACCCTGTTCACTCTGATGCAAGTCACAGGGGAGAAACAGCTATCATTTATTGTGCCTCTGAAAAGGCCAAGAGGGAAATAATCAGCACAGTAACAGTAAATGTCAGAAAGACAACTCAAACCACCTACAACATCAACACCAGAAAGAAATTTTATAAGAAGCTCAAAAATTGTCCAGAAACATGAAAGATGAGCTTTAGTGTACAGAAATGTAAGGTAATACACTAGGGAAAAACTACCTAAACACTGGCTATGCATACTGGCAGTTACAAATAAGGAAAACAAAGTTTTTAGTTATTGCTGGCCATTCTAGACCACAGGAATAACAACAACTACAAAATCCAATGAAATGTTGGACACAGTAGAAAAGGTATTAGGAACAAGGCAGATTATGCCATTGTGCTACTCATTAAAACTTAACGTGCCCATATATTGAGTACTGAGAGAAGTTCTGTCCTCAGAGTGTAAGAACATGTCTTAAGGTCAAAGGAGAGTTAAGTAAGGTACAGAAATGAACGAGTAAATTGATTGGTGCAGGTGCTTTACGAGGAGGGACTGGAGAGGCTAACATTCTTCGATCTATTGACAGAGAACTGCAGGAAGACATGATCAAGGTTTCCACAAGCAGGAAGGTAATGCACTTTGCTGCAGGAAAAGTAGGATTGCTACATAATGTTATTTTTATAGTTTTATTTGTACTATTATTCAGTATTTCTGTCAAAGACAAAGGAGTGTTAGGTGAAATCTCAAAGTCAGTAGATGATAGTAAGTTCTTCTGGGTAATAAAATGCCAGATAAGGTAAACACAGAACTATTATTCATCAAATCCAACAACACTAGAATTGAGGACAACTATGGAACTCATAAGAGAGACTGGTTTAAAACACACAGAAAGTACTTCTTATAAATGCAGATAGTGAACTTTTGGAACTTGTTACCACAGGATAGCACCTGCAGGTTCAGAAAAGGATAAACTCATGGACAACAGATTCATAAACGAATCTTCTCCCTTACAACCCTAATGCAACTGTTGTGGATGCTGGGAAAGTATCAGGGGAGCACACCACAGAATGTGCCCAGGCTAACATGTTCTCCCTAAACAGCATCTCCCCACAGTGCATTGTCAGAGGCAGGATACTGGGCTAGATGGACCACTACTCTGACCCAGAAGGCTTTTATTATATCCTGATTTCCTAAGACTTCTTTGTTCAATAGTGTTTATTATAAGTCATGTGGATTTTCTATTTTCCATCTTCTCAATCAAGACTGAATTATTCATGTCTATATCTAATAAACTACAGGCTTAGTTCTGAAAGGAAAGTTCAGTTCTAAGGTAAGAAGGCAACTTGTGCCGAAGGCAAGAGTTGCATAGATTTTGAATTGCATTAACTCAGCAATCCAAAATACTGTGATGTTTTAAAGTAATGTAAATAATACTAACAGGCTATGAGATTAAGGAACACACACACACAAAGAGACAACTGAAGATTTATATGTCGCACACAGGGAAACAAAGGACAGAATACTAGAAACAGAGAACAATCTGTAGACCCAATTTGATCTAAACATCTTTCCCTTGGGCAGCTACTACTCATGAAATGATAACCCAAGAACATTGCTTTCCAGAAGCAGCAGCAGCTGCTGCAGGAGTAGTTGAGAATAAAAATGCAGCACAAAATGCAGCAGGATGGAAACACAGCAAAAAGGTATGAATTTTGTCAAATGGATTAGCTCATTTTGTTAATTTGTATTTAAGTCTTCACTCTGTCAATAATCAGCTCAAAAGACAGCATTCAGTTTAGCCAGAAATAAATGAATTTGGCTGTAGGTGAAAGTCAGGGTGTGAAAGTACATTAAACTGGAGAAAAATAAACAAATTGTACTCCCTCCTTCTATCCACTTTTTTTCTGCTTACATGAATTAGTACATTAAAAACCTGTTTTCAAAACTGTTTTCTTAATTTCTCTTTTATACTAGGGACAACTAAAAGCATAACTTGAATTAGCACTCTATCTTTTCATGCAGCAAAATCTCAAGATTCCGCTCATTCTGCAGCCCAGAAAATGGGTTAATGACTGAACTTAAGAAATACTGCAAATTGAATATGTCAGCTTATGATTGTATTATAAAGAATAAACACTAGTTTATGATGATTTCAAGTGTTCTAGTTCTTCATCAGGGTAAAAGATAGCAGCTTCTATTATGTTTTTAAAATACAGGCACTACTTACACACACTACAAAAGGGTTGTTTTACTCCAAAATTGCAGATCTCCTTTCTGTTTTCCACCTCACTGGTGCTCACAGGCAGCCATATCAGATTGGGAGCCAGCTGCTTATTCAGACTTCAGTGTGGCTGTCTTGATTCACATCAGCTGAGTATCTGGGTATTACCATTAACAATAATTTTCTTTCCTGGGAAAACACCCAACATGTTCTCCTTGGATGTATTTGTTGTGGGGTTTTTTTGGTTTGGTTTGTTTGTTTGTTTGTTTGTTTTTTCTTAGGTTTTTTTTTTTTTTTGGTAACACAAGAGTTTATGTTATTATGTATTTGTTTTACAGCCTGGGCTCTGTTTTCCTTCACCTTTTAACACAGCCACAATACACAATTACAGAGTATATGTGTACCTGTGTAACGAGCTGTTGTAACCACCAATAAACCACCAAAAAAAATTGACTCCTTACTGCAGGTATGAAATAATTATAAATGAAATGCTCCACATTCCTGTATTAAACTACACACTTACCTGAACATGTGAGTTTAATCTTTTCACAAACTCAGAAATATTTGATTTCACAAAGTTGTATGTGAGTTGCTGTTTTGTTTTACCTTGCCTTGGAGTTCTCTAATTTGAATGAGCAAACAAACTGTGGTTATGCAGTGGTATATGCTAAAAGTATTTTGAAGGTAATGTGAATGGAAATAACCTTGGAGTTCCTTCTTTTAGGTAGTATTCATGTTTATAGTCTGCGCCGTGCCTCCTTCCTTTGACTGCACACTGTTTAGTACTTTTCCTTCGGTAGATTTCATGCCCTCACTTCCCCAAACGTCTGTTTTTGTTTTATGTGGTCTACCTGAAGAGGGTAACTTTCCAGAAGAAATGTTTGATCTGAGGATATGTTTTCAAGGAACAATACTGGGAAACGTGACAAGTGTTATCCATTGGAAAACAATTCCATTATGGATACAAAGCAAATATAGTTCCCCAAAAAAGAGAAGAACATTTTCAGATGGAAGGCTTTAAAAATAAGTAAATTTGCAGTTCCATGTCATGTTTTTTTTTTTCTAATTTCAGTAAAAAAAGTTTTCCAATTTCCTGTATCATTATTGTGATGTGTCAAATAAATTATTAATACCTCACCATTAATTTTCAGTGTTGTTTTCAGTAATTTAAAAATTTCCATCAAACTATTCATTTTAAATGCAAATATTATCAATTTAATTAATATCAGAAGATTTGCTAGTCTTTCTGAATATAAAAATATTGCACATACCCATTATAATAATAATAAAAAGTTACAGAATGAGGACAGGCCTGCTCAACTTTTCTGTGTCTCACCTTCCTTTTTTTTGCATGTGACACTCCACACTAGTACTGCCTGAGATAAGGAAGGTATAAAAATATGAAAGCAAGGCCTACATATGTCAATATAAAAAGGTCTTAAAAGAACACTAATAATGTTGGAACCTACACATTCGAAATGGCCATATAAATTGATAAGATGATTAATATGTCAAAGATAATCACAATTTCTTAGTTTTTAGCATGGAAATATACCAAAGCTTTCACAATAATAACAGCAACAGTATTCATGAGGTGTTTGAACAAATACAGATGCCTGTAATTTCCTCTAAGAAATGCAGCGAAAACCTGATGCAAAGGAAAAGGACATAATTTAGATTAAAAAAAAAAAAAAGAAAAAAAAAAAGACTTAGAAATGTAGAAAGATCAAAATGCCATGCTTCTTCATCCTGGTAAATCAATTTAAACAGCAGATAAAGTTTAGTAAACCAACTTTTAGATAAATTCATTTCAAAATGGAGTTTAATATTTTCTTCTGAATGTGTCAAAGTAAAATATTTTATAATATCTAAACCAAAATATTAAACTGCAGAAAATTTTCCTTCATTTCTGTCCAAAATAATCATTACTGCTTCCATTTTTTTAAACAGAAAGTGAAGTTAAGAAAATAATAATCTGGCCATACCACACCTATGGCCTTCTTCATGTAGGAAATATTTGCTCAAACATCCTAAACAATCAAAAATATCAAACTCCATCTCTTACATATTTGCCTATGAGATAAAGCAGATGATGAAATCAGCATCTTTCTACTGGCAGCTTTGTAAATCTAGTCTTCAATTTCTCAGCTTTTTTATTACGATTACAGCAAAATTACATACTTTTCACCAGCTCTGAACTAATGACTAAACAAAAATATGATTTTTTTTTTCCAGTTTAGTCTTCACTGAAGGATACTATTGGGAAAAAAAAAATCAGTTTGACATTAATTTCTTCCACCCTTTTCCCATCTAATCTGGCAATAAAACAAAACAAACAAATTAGTCTCTTAACCTTAAACTATCAACATTGAAAGGACTGATCTTCTTCAAGATCAGCTGCATGTCTTGTGGTTTCACTGATGTCTACACTCACTGCTGATATAATTCTAAGGAACTAAACAGAGACACAATCTATTCAACTGAAAAAAGTATTCAATTCCTTCCTTTAGAGCTAATTGCAAGTGATATTTTTTAAATTAAACAAAAATGCAGCTAAATCAAACACAGAACAAATAATATTCAATTGCTATTGACAAAGCAGTCAGACAAACAAATATAACAGCACAAAAACATTCAGTCAGCTTCCTTTCTACATTATATTCTGCAACACCTAATAGTTAAAGTACAATATTTTCACTTCAAACTATTCAAGAACTCCACTGGTTTCAATTGAAAGAGAACTTAAACAACTGTGTACAAACATGTAACTTATTTTACTTGGTATTAATGACATTTTCTCTATAGTGTGGCTGGGATCCATAACCAACCTTAACAGAATTGAAAATGTAAATATTCTATGTCAAAAGGAAATTTTTAATTCAAAAATTATTTGTTAAAATTAATATTACCTTTCTATCCTTTATTCTTTCTCTCCGTTTCTATGTATATACTTACATATCGTATATATTTCAGAATAATTTTCAGAATATATGCTTTATTATCTATTTAAGAATAAAGTGTAAACTTCATATAGAGCCACATAAGTCCATTTTCCACTAATGTGGTATGAAAAAGTGCAGAAAAACCTTATTTAAGGAAAGAATAATCTAAACCGTGCATGCATCCATTCATCTAACCGCTGGGGAGATGGTAGTGTATGCTAACACAACTATGGGAACCTGAACAGATCTTCTGAACCACTGAAGTCTGGTGGCCAGATGGCATCTATAGAAATATACTAAAAGATAGTACTTTAAAATTAAGTAATTTTGCCTCCTAATCATTAAACACTAACTTTTTTTTCTTCTTGGGAGTGGTGGGGGGAGAGGGATGGGAGCAGGGAAGAACAAAAATGAAACTACAAGCCTCTGCCCCATAAAAAGCAGTGACATTTTATTCTCAGTGTAATTTCATTTCAAATGGCAGTTCCCAAGGAGCTGTTAAGTATTAAATTGTCAGCAATGTCCACATAAATAACATTTTAAACTTTTAAGTATTTTTTAAGCATTTCTACAGAACACCTGAAGATAATTCAGTTTCTAATATACAAATGCCACATTCTAAGTAAGCAAACAAAACCCTGCCTTTGAATGGCTTACAGATTATGACCATTAAAGGGTCATACAGAAGAGCACCTGCATTTTTTTCAGAAGTTCTGAGGATTTTCCAAGACGTAATACTGCAGTAATGTCATCTGGAATAGCAAGAGCCACAGAGGCACTGATCCAATCACTGAATACACTTCCTGTACTGGGATTAATCTATATACACAAACATCTGAATCAGCTACACTAAAGAGGAAA
>NW_010109567.1:0-4968 GCF_000699245.1 Pterocles gutturalis
TCGGGTGCTTGAAGCAAAGGAGAGGATGTATGCAGTGGATTTTTATCTTAAAAAAAAAAAAAAAATATTGAGCGAGGTTTCGCTAAGCTGAAGCAAAGTTTTGGGTGAAACTAATCCAAATATTATGTAAAGGAACACGCGAAGCGCTTATTGCGGGCAGGAGAAGCGCAGCGCACGCAGCGCCGGGAGGGAGCAGCGCCGGCCGCCGAGGATGAGGCGTGAGGATGGCCCGAATGGCAACCGCCCCGGCAGGGACAGAGCGAGGACGGGATGAGCCGCACTGCTGTGCCGTTAGCACGGGAAAACCAAAGTCACTGCAGGCTGCCTGTGCCACAACACAAAAGTTGGTTCTTTATGCTCCGTTCGTCATTCCCACTTCGCTACTAACGTACCAATTTATCTTTTTTCCTTTTCTTCATTTTTTTTTTCCTTTTTAGAAACTTTGTCACAGCAGATGTCAATGAATGCTGTAACTCTAACTCTGTATTTGCTAATCAGGAGCTCAAAGAGAAAGCAGAGATTTGACCCACTGTTGGTGATAACTTTGAAGTGACATAGTGACACCTGGTTGTGCAGTCAGTTGGTTCTGAAGTATTATCACCCGAATGTATCTTCTGACATATTGAGCCAAGTGTGTTTTATCTTTTGCTCAAATTCCATTTTCTATGGAGTTCTTTTATGAGGAATTTGGCTTTTGGTTCTCTGTTAATGGAGAGATCTGGCTTTCCACAAATGGCAAGTGCATGTGACAACGCTATGCCATTACGTAGTAAAAAGCTGTGTAACTTCTGAGGCAAAACTTTTTCTGACTTGGTTTGCCATTTTTTACTCCAACGCCTATTTCTATTTTTTTTTTTATTTTGCTTCCTAGAAATAGAAAACATTCGTGTAATAATTGATCATAAATTCTTATTTGCAACTCAACCAAAATCAGTAAGTTGAAAATCCAGCTGCTCTAGAGACAGTTTAGGGATAGAAACTCTAGGCTGCTGTAGGTAAATTTAAAACAGAGAATGGTTTAATGTGCTAAAACACTATGTAGACATATATTCGTTATCAGTAACATTGTCTTTGCTGCACTAAGTCAGGTGGAGGATACTACCTAGAACATATTTGGCTCCCAGAAAGATAGATGTATTGATTACATGTTGTTATACTAAATTTAATTTTTGCATTCTGCTATTCTCAAGAATTTCTGGTCATTTCAGAAGCACAGAAATCAATGAGCACCACTAGACAACTGAAAGAAATGTTACCCTACCGGCATGCATACATCTTTGGAGTCAGCGGCTTCTTTTTCAACATTACTGCTAGACTTAGGCAGAAGCACTGTGTTTTCAAACATTTGCTTTCTTAGGTAATTCATGGGTCTTCTCATCTGTGGCTGGAGTATGCTTTTTCCCTTGTAAAAATAAAAGCCCTAATTTTAACCAAGTCTTCGTCACAAACAATTTTGTTTCTAATACTGCATGTTACTCCAGTATTATTAGTACAGTGTGGAGCCTCTTCTCACACAAGCCATTCTGAGATACTACTGAATCAATTAATATTTGAAATGTTGTATTAAATATTAGTACTCTCTTGTTATGTAAAAGAGCAAGAAAAATTGCAAATTTGGAGTTTTTCTGGGTGTCACCTGACACTATGGGGACAGACAGGTTCTTTGAGGGGTCCTTGGTAAAATGACCAATAGCCACGGGGTTGTGGTCATCATTAGAACTTTATTATTACACAAAAATATTAACAATCAGCACAGCTTATTGTTATCTGCACTTTCTAGCAGTTAGTATATCTTACTGTTGCACAGAATTTTTAGCAATTGGCAAGGCTTACAGTTAAACAGAATTTCTAATAATTTGTGTGGCTTTCTTGTTATCTAGAATTGTTATTTACCCAGACTTTTTAGTCACCTGAGTGCATTGCAGATCAGGTCAAATTCTTAAAAATCATCAGGTGATACAATAATTGTAATCTAGACTCAGACTTTACCTAAAAGAACATAAGTTACTCACTCACTCCTCAGAGGAAGAAGACGATGACGCTGGAGGCATCCCTGACCATTGGGGGATCACGGGGTTTGCCCTCCACCAGCTGTTCCCGTCTTAGCCCACTTGCAGCTGCTGGATTTTACAGGCAGTGTCTTGTGCTGTTACACTTCCCTGTTCCGTAACGGGTGCCACCACACATCCTGGTGACAACTCTGGTGGGCAAACTGTCTTATCGCCCTGTCGAAAGAGGGGTAGAAAGAAGAGGGGGGCGATATGTGATCTGTGCACTTACGTATTGTGGCTGTTTGCCTTATAAAGTGCCATTGGTTACGCTATCCATACTGCTGGGGGTTAGGAGCAGCGGGTACTGGTCACACTGGGCTAGGGTGTTTCATCGGAGTGTAGTATTTGAAAAGAGGTCCAGTACTTTGATAGAACAGCCAGACTTTATCTTGATATTTTTTTGATTTATTATATTTGCTAAAAATAATCTAACAACAGTTTTAAGTACTTTTGTGATTAAACTTGATTGCAAGCATAATGAGTAAAATACACAATTGATCAATAATAAAATTATATTTACTTAATGGATGTAGCCTACTGAAGTTTTTCTGACTTTAAAATTTTGAAGTGAATAAAGCTGTTCCACTTTTAATTATAAATACATTTTGTTAATCTACTCCTACTACTGATCATCTGACACCTGTATTTAAGCATTCCTTTATGTTTGTATGAAACAGAGAAAAGTTTCTTCATATATTGTTGCATAATTTAGTGACTTCTTTCTCTCCACAGGGAAGCTTTTATCATTTCTAATTTTGTCTCATCTGTTATACCAAACATGCCTGTGGAAGGGAAGCTTTGATTAAAGGTGTGCTCAGGAGGACAATATAGTCCATAATGGAGAAACACAGATTTTTAAAGCACTGCCATGCCAGTGATTCCGCCTTCCTATACGTTGTGACCAGCTGTGCTGCCCCAGTAGCTTGTGTTTGACTGAAGCGTGTATTTCAGAGTAACATCAAGTCTTGATCTGAAGACTGCAGAAGATGAAGAATCTGTAATTTTCTATGGAAAATACAGTGTTTTCTTTGGTGGTGGAGTCTTCTGAAATCTTTTCCTATCACCTAAACAATGTGTTTAAAATCTCGTGCTTGAATTTGACTAGCCTTGATTTTCTCCCAGTGGTGCTTGCTGTTTCTCGCTCTGCGCTTGTTTAAAGCACTCCTTTGTATCCTTCAGTGTTTTCTTACCATGATATCACTTTACACGGTAGCCAGATCATCTTTCAATTTGCTTGTTACAGGGCTGTCAGATCCTACATCTGCACCAGTGTGATCCAGATAATGTAGGAGTGCATGATCATATTTCTCATGAATTAGCTACTGCACATGATAAGGTGTTTACGCTGAATTTATGGTTTTATGGTGGATTTGTGCCAGCTACAGGGGAGCAGACATTACCTGATGTGACACAGAGTTATAGTGGTGCTGACACATGATACTTCATCCAGCATGAAGTTGGTCAGGATAAAATTACCTTTTCATAACTTTAGGAACAGGTTTAAACCAGCAAAATTAATTTGTCTTGCTTTTGGACATGGTATCAAGTAGCTGCAACGTTTTTTATTTGATCTGATGTATCCTAAACCGGATTTATAATGTCACTGAACCACAGCTGAAGACCCTCAATGCAGGACATTTTTTCCCTCAGCGCTCAGATAATTTCTGTGGGTTTTTTCCTTTCTTTTCTTATGTCCATTTTAAAATGAAGACACCAGTGCTGGATGTAGAGTACAATACCAGAGCTGTAGTATCATATCTAGAGACAACCTCACCTTCCTGCTCCCATACGCTACTCCCATGCTTATAGATCAGAAAAGTGCTTTTTGCTTTGGAGTTACTCTAGGAAGCCCTGTGTTTCCAGGATGCTTTGAGCACCCTGGAGATGGTGTAACCGTGACTGTAACCAGGCTTACAATCTACAACTCCTTAGGAATGGTTTGTGTTTGTATGGCTGTATGTCTTTGATTTTGAAGTAACTTTTCTGTAGTTTTCTACCACTCTAATCCTCTTCTGGGAACTCTCTGGGTTAATGCTGGTTGCTCCTTATTGACAAGGACTCTGCAGGACCTCTCTGCCTGCACAGTGGAGCCCCGTGAGCCCGGTCTGGCCAGTGGGGTGCTCCCATCCAGCCCACTGCTCAAAGAGAGGGAGATGCTCATGTGGGTACCCACTGCTGGCCAAAGAGCCAACCCCCTAGGGCAGCCCAATGCAAAGATTTGCTGCCCAAGAGGATGCAAGAGGGAGGTGGACGGAGCCAGGGACCTTCTTCCCTTCCCACCTTGGCGCAGGAGCAGCAGTCCAGCGGCCGGTAGTGAACCGTAACAGCAGAACGCTCTCCATCTTTCTCTGCCACCACTAGGCAGCAGCCTCTCTCTTTGTGGCAAGCACAAAATGGTGTGGTCCCTGAGGCTCTCATGAGGGGCTGAAGGCAGACTGCTGCTACTGCTGAGGGGAGGAGAGGGAAGGGAGGAATCCCCAATCCCACCCTCTGCCTCTTGGTCTGGTATCCTTAGTTAGCCAGACCTTCATGTCTCAATGTGTACTTTCTTACCGCAGCATGATGTGAATTTAATCAAATCCAAATGCTCTGTGGTGCCAAGGCAAACATCCTATAAAATCAGGATTTATCACATCTGCTTTAAGTAAGCTCATAGCTTCTTCACTTTCATAAGGTAGGGGCTGTGACGGTAGGGCCTCCAGAACTGGTGGGGTGGGAAGGCAGAGAAAAGGAGGAAGAGAGTGGGAAAAGCACTGAATGCCAAGTCTGCCATCTGTATATGCAATCTCTGTGGAAAGCTGGCCATGAGCTGAAAATGATGAGTGGCATACGATATATATACAGGAATAAGTCTTGTGATAAATGACTTACAAAGCGTTTTGCTTTGAAATGTCATTTGTAATACAGCCTTTCCTGC